>NC_067231.1:29633958-29880058 GCF_019924925.1 Ctenopharyngodon idella
GTTAGGTGCAGTAGGTGATCTGTGCTGAGTCATTCCTCCTTTCAAGAGCCCCTACCAGCTCTCTTGCACGCACCGTTTTCCCCTCCCCTCTGTGTGTAGACCATGTCAGCTATAGCGGAAAAAACACATCTGTTCAGCTGGTGAGCTTTTAAATGCAGACAAAATGACGCCTAGAGGGGCTGATTTTCTTATTGATTTTTTTTTTTTTTTTTCTCCAGCAATAAAAAAAGCATCATGTTCGGTGGTTTATATCTATGGGCCTGTATGTTGGCAGCATTCTTGCTTGTATTATGAATATTGAAAATGATTAAACATTAGAGCACGTAATTTCACTCGTTTGGGCCAGGCATCCTCATCTGCATTTACAGAAACATTGTGACCAAATCAGTCTTTAAAGATCACTAATTCCCAGTCTCATTTTCTACTGCTTTTGCAGGATGGCAGTGTGTCATTTATGTTAATTGTAAAAGGGATTGATACGTCTTCCAGGCCGAGACAGACACAACTCGTTCACACAATCAATCAAGATTCATGATGCAGCCTGAGTCAGTACAGCCTCGACACAAACACATACTCACAAATACACAGGACTCCCCCTGCACACATGACATTCAGATACCCTTTACCTCTCCAGGTCAAACAGAACATTATATACTTCCATGTTTTTCCTTTTATCTTGTGTATATTTGGATAGTTTGTACTGTCCTTTCTTATTATATTATATTATATTATATTATATTATATTATATTATTGTGAATATTCATGAAATCTTTATCCAGCAATCATGAATGAATGGAAATTCACTGGTCCAATGGATACCTAGTGATTTATTTCTTTATTTCAAATATTTTGTTTCTTTTTACAGTGTAATTACTTTTAATCTTACATGATGTGCATTATTAAGGTGTGGTCACAAATTTTGCATGCAAAAACGGGTGCATTATTCATTGTCAATAATGTAAAAAGCACAGCTCACACAGTAGTCACTTTCAAACCAATCAACTTTCTGCTGGTCAGTATGGCAAATGCACATGGCCAACCTGAACATGAGTGTAATCTGTGCGGAAAACTTTTTTGCCCTCACGTAACGTTAAACTTCTGAATGCACATGTTAATATAGGAATGACTGGATTTTTTTTTTTTTCGTGCAACGCTAAATGTGATCGGGCATTTGATTCGTGTCCCTTTGATTACACACATAAGCGATAATAAAGATCTACTTGTAAACCTGATTCATTCATTTCCGTTCAACTATTCACACATTTATTCTTACATAATAGGACACATGGTTTGTCATTAAAAATCATAGTGCGCTCAAGGTGTGTGTATCATATGTATGTGTAGCAGTATGCTTTATTAAAGACACAGTCTCTGTCCTTTGAAGTTATGTCTGCGATAGTGCTGTTGCTGGATTTAGAAAGCCAACATAAGGCTCCAGAGAAAGAAGTGATGGTAGCACCTGTCTTAATGGAGTGTGACCAGAGCACACAAGTTGAGCTGGAATTTTAGCTGCATAACTGGAAAATGTGACCTGTGTCCTTAGAACATGATCTGCTGAACCCATGTAAAAGTCTCAAAAAAATGGTCTAAGCTTGGTTTATTACTAAACTGCTTTGTTTGAAATGTAACTAGTCTTACATATGTTTTCTTGTCTAATTATACACAAAAAGTGACAGTCATTCATTAAGTCTGACATTTTCTTGTCGTGTTCTGTCCTGTTTATCTTCAGTCAATTCAGCATGAAGACACAGCTAGCAACACTGGCCAAGAGTCTGTATAGCTTCAAAATGTCTGTTTGTTTAAGCCCATTGTGTGTGTTCTTAGTGTTAAATCCTCATTAGTCGGTAGAGAAAAGATCTACCGAGTAGGCTTGTGATGGTATCAAATTTTCATGTTGCGATAATTACTTAAGCTTTTATCACGGTATACGGTATTATCACGATATTGAAATAAGTTGCAAAAAAAGTGTTGTCATAGTATAACAAGTTTAAGAACTCTTTCTTATAACAATGTTAGTTAATGCATTAACTAAGATTAAGAATGAGCAATAGCTACATTTGTTACTGAAGGTTTTGTTTAATATTAGTTAAAAAATACAACTGATCATTGTTAGTTTTAGGTCCATTAAATAATAATTACAAGTTAACTAAAGAAGTCACTAAGTGTACCAAATACCAAATAGCTTAATCAGAAAATTTTCAATAATTATAGGGCATGTTGTAGTCCATATTAAAATATAAAAATGTTTAAGTTTGAAAATAAATAGTCTATTAAGTCTTTAAGTATTAAGTATTTGGTGCTGTAATGAACAACATTGCGAGTACAAAAAAAATCGAATGGCTGTTTGAAGCATTTTAAATACTGTAATAGCGCAGCTGCTTTGTTTCAGGGGTAACCGCTGCTTTTCTGCTGTTTCATCAGCGCCATCTGCTGTCGGAGAGTGAAAGTGCACTTTCATTCAGTGCGTCTCCTTCACTTGTTCCACCATGTGCTTCTAACGCACTTTGGGTTTGTTTACATAATGCGCGTGCCTCTTTGACGGCGCATACAGCAGTGTTGTAGATTTTATAACGGTTGATAGGTAAAGTACTCTTAAATTGTAATATAAAAATTTGAATAGATCGTAATATGTAATTATTCACGGTATTTTGAAGTGCCCACGGTAGCAATATCATGCATATTCATTATCATGATGTATGGTATTACCGAATATCGGCACATGTCTACTACCGAGGCTTTAGTAACTAATTGACTCTTTGTAATGGCTGTGATTAAGTTCAGTTTCATGGGTCATTTTGCTTTTCTTTTTCAGGTATCCGATACAGCATGGATGTGTCTGTGGATGAGGTTAAAGCTTTGGCCTCGTTGATGACATACAAGTGTGCTGTTGTGGGTAAGCTTTGTGTTTTTTTTTTTTTTTGTTTTTTTGCTTTTTTTTTGTTGCTTTTTTTATCCTCAACATCTAATTTGGGTGAATTTTCCACTTGGTATATTGCTTTAGAGCTCTCTCTTACACTCAAATACATTGTTTTTAATAAGCCGTTGAGTTGAAGACTCATAGATTACACATCATTTATCATCTTCTAGATGTGCCATTTGGCGGAGCTAAAGCTGGAGTGAAAATCAACCCCAGGAATTACTCTGTAAGTACCCAACACGCATGTATAGACTCTGAGCACACAGACTCCAGAAATAACTCTTTATCGTGTCTGTTGGCTGTCTTTGCCTTTTTCATGGGCTCGATGAAGTGGAAACACGTTTCATGCCATCAGTCCTCCTTGCTCTTTTAAATGGTCCTTGCTCCCTGATTGGATGAAGGCTTGAGTCCACAATATAAAGATGTTTTAATGTACAGCTGTAGATCTTTGTTTGTTCTGTTTATGTCCTTTCTGAACCTTATTGCTTAAGGAAGTGAAAGTGTTTCCTTTTACCCTGTTATATTTCCATAGGTGAACATGCTATGATATTGTTTTTGTTTTTTTTTGTTTTTTTTGCTTTTATGGCTGTCATAAGTTATAAGAGGGGAAAAAATAGTGTTACATTTTTGCTGCAGAGGAGCACTTTTTGATTTACATTTTGATTTTATTTTATTTTTTGTGCTGTTCAGGATAATGAGTTGGAGAAAATCACAAGAAGATTCACCATTGAGTTGGCGAAAAAGGGATTCATTGGTGAGTTTGAGCAGCACAACTGTTTTCAACATTGATAATAATAAGAAATGTTTCTTGAGCACCAAATCAGCAGATTAGAATGATTTCTAAAGGATCATGTGACACTGAAGACTGCAGTGATCATGCTGGAAATTCAGTTTTTACATTACAGGAGTAAATTATATTTTAAAATACTTTTTCAAAACTGCATATTGTAATATCTAGCCTTAGTGCACATACAAAACATCATTTAAAGACATTTTTAAAAAAAATTACAGACCCCAGACTTTTGAATGGTAGTGTAAATACTTAAATTATTATAAATATTACAGTAGTTCTATTTATGGTCTTAGCAGATGCATTCTTTCACAGTTTATATGTTTGTGACAATCACTTAAGCATTATAAGATACCTTTTGTGATATCACTGCATTGCAACAAATCTGGAGTTATCAGGAAATCCTCATTAAATTATTCACTTCACTTCCCTGGTCTTTTAACCCGGAAGAGCTTCAGTACCCTGGTGCTGTCAAAAAATAAGCCCTGCTGTGTGCTTCTCTGCCCCCTCTGGAGCTGTTTTTGGAAATGTATTCCGGGTGCAAGGCTGTCCGCGTAGCTGTTTATCTGGATGCCTTCCTGTTTTCCCTGGCCAAAGCAACTGGCACTGGTGTGGGGGGAAGGGCGGTCCACTCTCACAGTGTCAGAGTGGGAACTGAAACTCCAGCTCTCCATTAAAAACAACACAAGCTGCCTTCTCAGATCATTTGTTGCATTCCATCCTAATTTTTCCCTGAGATGTGCAAACAATCGAGCATTCGTATTTAAGTGCGTTTAGTGTGGTTCATGTGCCTGCTCACATGACCACCATCTGCATTCATAACACAATTACAGCTGACAAGTTGTAAACAATTTCTTTCCCCTCTCCCTCCCTTATTCTTTCCATTCAGGACCTGGCATTGACGTACCCGCCCCTGACATGAGCACCGGTGAGAGGGAGATGTCCTGGATCGCTGACACCTATGCTAACACTATTGCCCACACTGTAAGCAACTGTTTATCTCTTCTAATGCCTTATTAAATTATTAACAGTGCCATATACCCATAAAACTCTTTTTTACACTTGTAGTTTAATGCCTTGCCTCTTTTAACAAAAGTGAAAGGTTAAAAAACATATCCCTTAATGGGAATTTGAACAATAAGTACAAAAACAATAGTCCACAGAGATCTTCTTTAAGTTGTAAATCTCTTTCATCTTTTCGTAGCTTTATCAGGAACCTTACACCTTTTGTTTGTCTATCTTGTTGTTATTCTATCTATACGACAGACTGTGCAATGTTTACCTTTGTGCCCTAATAAATGGATAAGTCACAGCTTTATTTGCACGGACAATAGCAACCAGTTTGCCTTCTTATTATGTATGTGCATATTTTAGAGTGTTTTTCCTTCTTGTGATATGATTTTGGATGACAGCTGGGTCAGTTGGAGTATGAAGGTGCCTGAAGCAGAAATAGGCTGCAGATTGCCTTGGAGTTACAAAAATGTCCACAGTGTACAGATTTTCACTCCGTCGCCATATTTGCTATGGTGCTTGTGGTCAGGGTTATTTCTCCTAGAGGGCTCTCATTATAGTTACATCATCCCCTAATGCAGTACTAGCACTATCACCATGGCAACAAAACAGTGGTCATGTCTTGTACTTTTTTATAATTTTAAATGGGAGGATAATGACTATGTTAAGCAATATCAAGCTTTACTAATCCTGAAAAGACACATAAGGGTCTTTGGATGCCAGATTGGACAAGAGTCCAGTCACATCCAAGCACGATGACACTCTAGAAACAACTTGACCTAGAAATACAGAATTTTATGTAACTTTACCTTTTCTATAGCCTTAATGTTAGATAAGAGATGTGCTACAAACACAGAAAAATATTTGAGACACTATCTATATCTTTATAAAATCTGTTTTTAAAATTATGACCAATAATTATTTCCACATTATGGCCCTTAACAAATAAATGACATTAAAGATTTATTAAATTAAATTTGACTGTGTGTGTGTGTATATATGTGTGTGTGTATATATATATATATATATATATATATATTTTTTTTTTTTTTTTTTTTTTTTTTTTTTTTTTTTTTTTTTTTTTCTAAATAAATTCAAAGTAAAACACTGAAGATTAAAATCAGTTGTTTTAAATGCTACAAGTGAATTTAGGTGTTAATGTACAATATGAAAAATTAATATTCATTTTGAGATCTGCTAAAAAATGCTTTAAATGAGCACAAAAATAAATCAAAATCTGTTTTATTTTAGTATTATTTATATACTATTTTATTTCAAATGAGCATTTATTTTTAAATGTTCAGTTTTAATTATGTGCTCATTTTTAAGTATGTGTATATGTGTGTGTGTGTGTGTGTGTGTGTTTGTGTATGTATATATATATATATATATAGCTCTAATTTATATTTATTTCATTTTTAGTAGTAATTTAAGTACTTTAACTTAACATATTTTATTTCAGTTTGTTGCCAAGGCAACATTTCTAAATTAAGGCAAAGTTTTTCATATATCATTTATATTTTATTTTATTTGTTTTATTTCAATTAATGAATTTTAATAGTTTTAGTTCACTGAGGGTACATTTAAATGACAACGATGTGCTAAAAATGGAAATATTTTTAATTTGCGTTTTTTCTTGTACAGGCGACAATGTTGTCAGAACGATCCCTGTTCACACGGATCCGCGAAAACTATTAAAATCGCTGTATTCTTCTGCCAGGCCAGTAGATGGCGATGTTACTTTGTAAAGAAACACTACACCCCTATAGACTGAACATGTAATACACATGCGCATGACGTCACAATTTTCACAAATTCATGTTTTTGTAGTTTATACGGAAATAATAACGGAATTGTTTTCACAACTTAAACTTTAAATCCTGTTTTCAAAAGTTTGCATTTTCAGGCCCCCAAAACGCTGTTGTGTAAATGAACAGCCAAAACGCATAAAAAGTTTTTAATTTTTAGTTGTCATGTAAACGGCCCCTAAAACAACACTGGTCTAAATGTAAAAATAGCTCGCTATAATAAACGTTGCTTGGTGTGTTTCAGACTCAAGGGAAACTGTCTGCAAGGGAATAGTAAATTATTGACAATCTACTAAAATATAGTTACAATAATCACTCTTCACTAATACTGCACTCAGCAGATTTGTGCACAGCGGCAGTCGAGGGAAACATTGAATAAGCTTTTGACTCAGACATGCAAATCATCTTGATGGAATGTTCAGCAGTTCAGATACTTTGATTTCTCCTCTCAGCCTTGCAGATATTTGATTATGGTGCATATGATGTGATAGCATAAGTTCATATATATATATATATATATATATATATATATATATATATATATATGTGTGTGTATATGTATACATACATACATACATACATATACATACATACTGTATATACTGTATATATTACATGTTTATTATATGTTTGGAGGTTAATTAGGTTGTTGTATGCTGTTGTCCGTCCCCTGCAGTAACCACTGCTGTTCCATTTGCTGTTGTGCGTCATCTGTGAGTAGAGCACAGGTCTTCTATCTCACTGCCGTTTTCTCATTCAATGACATAAATAGGGCCACAGTAGCTGCCCTTGGGGAAGCTTGCAAGCCGAGTTTGGTGTGTGACCCCTCTCACGTACCCTTATGACAGCATTTGACCCCTTCACATCAATCCAAGGACTCTGGTTGTCAGTGTATCACATGTTGTCCTCATCCTACCCACTGAACACCCCTGACTGGTGCTTGTTTTTGGATGAGGAACAGACAACCACTGTTGGCTGAAGTGTTGTTGACCAAGAACTGATTTTTTTTTTTTTTTTTTTTATAATTCAGAATGGGTTTCATTTAAAAAAACAAACAAAAAAAAAACAAACCCGAGATACTGGAACTGAATGTTTTCCATTACATTCAGTTCCATTATAGGTTCCACATTAATGTGTACTTAAAAACAGAAAAAAGTATTGTTTAGTGGAATAGGAAACATGAGTAAATATTTTAATTATTTTAAAATATTTTAATTTTAATTTTTATATTTTCTGTTTTCATTGTAATGTTAGTTTTAGTAAAATTAAATTAAATAAAATCTATTTAAAAAACTATTTTATTTAAAAAAAATTTTTTAGTTTTATTTAACTATAATAATGCTGTTTTGTTCTTGAAATGCATGTGTAACTGTGGTAGAAAGTATAATACACTAATAATTTTTTTGTTCTGTTTATTTCTGATTCTGTAGGATATCAATGCCCATGCCTGTGTGACTGGTAAACCCATTAGCCAGGGTGGCATCCATGGCAGAATCTCAGCCACTGGTCGTGGAGTCTTCCATGGCATTGAGAACTTTATCAATGAAGCCTCCTACATGAGCAAACTGGGCCTGACCCCTGGATTTGCTGACAAAACATTCATTATTCAGGTACATACATAGAGGACTATTTGTAGAGGTTCAACTGACAGTTTCAACATACATTTGAATAATTGGCATATAGTTTTTCTATACAATAAAATGTCACTGGTAGAATAAAATAAAATAAAATTTCTATCAAATAGAGATGTTTAGCAGAATGTTCACGCTGCTCTTTTTCATACAGTGAAAGCTTATTGTGACCAGGAACAGTCAAGTTCCAAAAAAAAAAAAAAAAAAAAAAAGGTTGACCTCACCTTAAATGTTTTTTACTTATGATTTGAGAAGCCTTTCAATATTGTGCATAAGTTACATGGACTACTTTTGTTATTTTTGGAACATGACTGCCACTGGTCAAAATATGTTTTCATTTTTTGGGAAAAGCATTGTTAACATTATACAAACCTTCTACTTTTGTGTTGCACGTAAGAAGGTTATACCAGTTTTGGAACGATATGAGGGTGAGTAAATGATTACATAATTTTCATTTTGGGCTGAAATAACCCAGTGACAGAATATTATGCTGACTAAAAATATAATAAGTTTTGCTGACACAAAAAGGGAAGAGTTAATTATATGTCAGCATGTAGTACGTCTCAGTTCCTTTGAATCATGTGCCGTAAGAATCCCACTGCAGATACCACAAATAATTGCTCTCCATTACAGCTGTGAAATCTGTCGACTTTACTATGAACCTGTACTTTTATTCTCTAGGATTAAGATTTAGAGTCTTACAAATAAAGCTGAGAGTGGTTTTGTCGCAGTTTTTGGGTTCTGATGAATTTCAGTCTTAACCACAATGTGGTCGAGACTCCTTAAATCAATCAGTGCAGCCCAGACTCCGGGGGGAGGGGATTCTCATCAGCTGTTGCTTTGGGATTACTGTCTCACAAAATTACAGTGTTCTTTTTAAAGATTTACTGGCATGTGTAGAGAAAAGACAAGAGAAGATGCTGTCACGTGTTATGGATTTAGAGCAGTGCAGAGAAGAGATAGCCTAGTCATTACTATGAAACAAAGCCCCAGGAGAGGAATTGATTACATAATTCTGTTGCACTGAGTTGATATGACTGCTTCCCATTTGTCCTTTTGTAGTGTGAGCAGCCATATGCATTTCCCCTTTCGACATGCACATGGCAACTTGCCAGTAATACCCTTTGATGTGGTGAAAATCTTGCAAAGATAAAAATTTAGAGCAGTGGTTCTCCAAACTTTTTGACTGTTGTCCAGCAAAATATTCAAAGGCTGTCAGATATTCAAGTACTTTTACTGTAATTATGACAAAGCTGTGTGTTTTCAAACTTTTTGTATAAACTGAAACTAGGAGTATTGATATTAATTATTAAATAATTAATTTTGTGACCTCAGAAGTTTCAAGAACTGTATACTCTTCAATTAAAAACAAGTTATTGAGTGGGAAAAATAAATATTTTTTTTATTTTACTATTTTTATTTCAGAATTTGTTTATTTTTACTATAATATTATATAAAATATTTTTTTTAGTTTACATCTTGGTTTTACATGTTTTTTAGCATTTTAATTTAGATTTGAGTTTGATTATTTTGATATACTAATAATAATTTATTAATTCAAATACTTTTTAGTCATCTTTAGGCCCTCTAGTTGAGAACCACCAATAGAGTGGTGCAGGAACGACATTAAAACCTGGAAGACTAATTTGCTGCTGGTTCCCTTGATATTTTCCTATAACAGTGTTTTTTTTTTTTTTAAATAAAATAAGGTCAGTGGTAAACTTGATGGTAACTAGGTTTTGCTCTACAACTTAAATTACACTAATATTGAAATTGCGAATTTTTAAGCTGTTATGTTTATTTAACAAGATAAGACAGCTTGTGGTGCGAGTGTGTGCAGTTTACATTGTAGAACAAAATGTTAAAGTATAGTCAACTTAGGTTTACCGAAGACCTTATTTTACTCATAAATTGAAAAACCCCATATGAAAAGTTTGAGGGAACCAGTGTTGAATTAGTCTTCCGGGTTTTGACGTCATCCCTGCCCCACTCTATTTAGAGCCAATGCTAGAGCTGGTCTATGCAAACCACAAGGGGGCACCTCTTCCACACACAAAAAAAAACTTGTTCTCAGAATTTTGTAATCACAAGTTCACCTAGTTTCATGTCCTGTCATGCAGGGTTTTGGCAATGTGGGTCTGCATTCCATGCGTTACCTTCACCGTTATGGTGCCAAATGTGTGGGAATTGCTGAGATCGACGGCAGCATCTGGAACCCCAACGGCATGGACCCCAAAGAGCTGGAGGACTACAAACTGGTCAGTTAAGGGTCCATTTACAATAGTTTTTCTGAAACTCTAGTGAGAATTTGCCCTTCTTTCTATACTTGAACTGGTTTTTGAATATGTTTGTGCTTTGTCTTTAGCAACATGGTACCATTGTGGGCTTCCCCAACTCTCAGCCGTATGAGGGAAACATTCTGGAAGCTCAGTGTGATATCCTCATCCCTGCAGCTGGAGAGAAACAGCTGACCAGGAAGAACGCTCACAATATCAAAGCCAAGGTCTGAAATCAACAGCATCATCCAGTTGAGCTCATGTTTAAATGCCCTTGTTTAAATGCTTATGTTTAAATGATATTTTATGGATTCAGATTATTGCTGAGGGTGCTAATGGTCCCACTACACCAGATGCTGACAAGATCTTTATAGAGAGGAACATCATGGTCATTCCAGTAAGAGAATTTTGTTATATTCTCTCAAACTTTGTCGTGCTCCAGGAAAATAGAAATAGGAATAATTTATTTTTTGATTTGCAGGACATGTACCTGAATGCTGGTGGTGTCACAGTCTCCTACTTTGAGTGGCTGAAAAACCTGAACCATGTCAGCTATGGTCGCCTGACCTTCAAGTACGAGAGGGACTCCAACTACCACCTGCTGAGTATGTGTTTAAACTTCCTCCAGCAGCCCTACAACATCCTATCGGCTTCAGTTACTCAAAGAGTAGCAGCATGAATCAATACAGGTGGCGCTGAACTTGCATCATGAATGCATTGGAAACATTTTTCAAAGCTATTGTTTGCCGACACGCATCTTGATCCTTTCAGAATGTTCTCTGTAACACCCTAAGTGTTCTTGTTTTTCCCTCATGATTCCCTTTTCTTGCATCACTCACTCCCTTTTGGCACTTTTTCTTAGCATGTAGACTGTTTTGACACCCATTGCACAGATGTCGTTAATGTACGGTTTGCAAACTTTGCACCACCCCTGTTATTGTGTTCTATATGTACTGTTCACATGACCAGGCTCCTCTTTCTCTCCTTGGTTATACCAATTAAATTGACAACCAGATGTCAGATTCTGCTAGCCCTTCAAAAAAAGAGTCATTAATCTAATTTGCTGTAATTAGATGGGATTGAAGCCAGAGTAATGAAGCTGCTTTTGAAGAGTCAGTGTGACCTAAAGTGATATTGGCTTTTAACATTACAGTGTGATGGTACTGATTTCAAAAATAAGTATAATTAAATAAAGGTATAAATAAATGATCATAAATAAAGGTGACTTGATTTGTGGTCCCTTCTAACACAAATCAGCGCAGCACAAAAGTCAACTTTATCAATTACAAAGCATACATTTGAAAAAATGTTTTAAACATTGATTATGTTAGTGACAGTTTGCACCCTTAAATTTTGCTTTTGTGCATTTTATCAAATATCACTCTTACAACCTCTTGATCAACTTGTTTATTTTTTTGTTCTTTCTTCCAGTGTCTGTGCAAGAGAGTCTTGAAAGGAAGTTTGGAAAGCAGGGCGGTCCCATCCCCATTGTTCCCACCGCTGATTTCCAGGCCCGCGTAGCTGTGAGTGTTCATAACGTTTTACCTTTTTCTTTTTAATTAATGATTTTTTTTTTTTAAATGTATCTTATTTTTTTTGTATGTATTATATTTTATTTATAATTATATTCTTTCTTTTTTTTTCTTATTTTATTTTTTACATTTTTGGCATAATCATTTCAAATCCGTTTAGTCAATTGTAGTGGTAGCAACAAAAAATAAAACAATAAATGGGTCATTGACAAATAAGGTTTTTAAAAGTGTAAAAAAAAAAAAAAAAAACATAATGGAAATTCATTTTGAAGATTTATTAAGTGTTAACAATGAGATTGTTGTTTTTATAATCAATTAACACTGCTTTGTCATTTTTTACAAGAAGGACAAAATTTGTCACCAAAAAAGTCATTTGGTTTAACCAAAATTTCGGTTTTACCGAATGACACTTTTGGTTATACCAAATGACGATATTTTCGAACAATGCTAACAGGCTGATATCTAGCTAGCTAGTTAGCTTGCTAGCTAGCTAGCAAAAGGACAATCAAACATTTTATATTTTAATACAAGTTTTTAAAATTTTACAACATTTTCCATGTTTTATAGCAGTTGTACCGAATGACCTGATATTTCGGGATATGCGTAAGAGCAAGTGAAAACATGAATATTTCAAATAGTTAAAAGATAGTTAGTTACTTTGCTTCACGACCATGTGGTCCTTTGCAGGTGTCTGAATGATGTCACATACTGTCACATGATACTGACCGCATGACTTGATCCAAAATCCCTTTTGTGTTCCCTTTTGTGGTCCCTTTATGTGGGTTACTCCAAATGACATTAATGAAATTCATTTTTCCGGACATTCTTTCTCATAACAAAGCAATGACTTCTACACATAATTTTAATACCATTTTGCACTATGTTGATATATAATGTTATAAAATCATGCCAGAATAAAAAAAAATATACATTTATTACATTTTAAGATATTTTAATCACAAATGAAATGGCTGTATTGGCCTTTGGACGGTTAAACCAAATGACCTTTTGACACTTCAAAATCTTTAAAATACCTTTATATGTAGCAAAATATAATTAAAACCTTTTGGATTCAATAAAAGAGATCTAGTTGTAATTCCTTACATACTTTGGATGTCATATCTTTGTTTTTTATTATTATTAAGGCTTTTGGACAAAAAAATGACCCGTCACGTCATTGACCCAAATATATAGGATTAGATTGGATTTAAAAACATTCAATTGATTTTATGTGCCTTGTGAACAAAGCCTTGGAATTTTCTTCAAGATCAGCAAATCTTAACTCTCAGGTCATGTTTGTGCATTGATGTAATGTGTTTGTGTTTGACAGGGCGCCTCTGAGAAGGACATTGTGCACTCTGGTCTTGCCTATACCATGGAGAGGTCGGCCAGGGTAAGTTCTTTTCTTTTAATGTCATTTAAAGCTTTTGATGCTGAATTGAGGCCCATAGAACCACTCAGTTAAACTGCCTGTAAAACAACACCAGGTAAAGCAGGAACCACCCTTTTTTCCACCTCAGCTGCTTTAGATCAGCGCTGTCTTGTTGTGAACCGGTTAAAAGCTAATTTTAACTTGTACACAATGTTCAGCCCTAGCTTTAGGCATATTTTAGTCTAGTGCAGTATGATCACCATGCAAAGAAAGCCACCTCGCCCATTGCACAGATGTCGTTAATGTTTATTGATGTTCTTTCTGCTTTGTAAATGTGCTTTAATGTAGTCAGACCTGTATTCATGAAGTAATATTTTCCTTTACAGCAAATTATGCGCACGGCAAACAAGTACAACCTGGGCTTGGATTTGAGGACGGCAGCTTACGTCAATGCCATCGAGAAGGTCTTCAAGGTGTACAGTGAGGCTGGCCTGACCTTTACATAAATGACACACAATTCCCTTTGCAAAAAGAAGACAAAAACACCATAAACCTCTCGATTCCCCCTCCAACCTTTTTAACATATGAAAATTTACTTCAGCCTAACCCCCATCTCCTCTATTATAACACCATCACGCTGTCATATCTTAAAATCTCCGTCCTCATGAGTTTGAGAACTATAAAGTGGTTTCTTCTGTTCTGAGGCTGCAGTTTTCACTGCTTTGCTGTATATGATGTGGTCTCAAAACAAACTGGCACCAATATTCAGGTTTCTCAAGTGTTTCTTGTTGTAACTTGTTTATTTTGTCCCTGATTTTTGTATTGATCTGTGGTAAACTAACGTGGTCCTCTTCAAATGCAGCTGATTTTAAATGTATGTTGATTTGTCATATTGGACCTGGCTTCCTCTCTCCTCAAAATATCACTTCAACGTGGTGCGTTTTTGTTCTCTGTCATGTTGCGGTAGGTTTTATTTACTTTATTCTTATTGTTTTGTGTTGCAAACCATTTATACATGGTTATTGCTACAGTAATGAAGAGCGTTAAAGATGCCTTACACCTGTGAGCAGGAGTTTTATACTCAGAGAAATTATTTTCTTTGTCACTATAATTCATGTAGTGCATCACACAAAAGGAAACCCAGACATGTTTTGCCTCATCTCAATGTTTTGACCTAGAGATGTAATGAAGTTCTAGCTAACAATGTGCAGTACATTTAGGTACAGACTTTTTTTGTATCCGAGGCAGTTCATACCCCATAACTTTTAGAGATCTGCTAGATGTTAGCATGCGGCTAATGTTAAACCTAGATGGCCCGGGGCACTTGTGCTTAAATGAGAGCTGGAAGTTGCTCACCAAGCTTATCTGCACCCATATCTGGAACTATGTTTTGGAAATGTATATTGCCTTTTTTGTTGAGAATAAAACAAACTATCATAATTTATTTTCTCTTGTTTTTTTTTTCTTTTTCTATTTCTCTGTCACAAATGCTACATATTATAATACCATATTCCTATTATATATCATAATTAGGATATTCTATCAATTAAAATATTTATTAACAATTTGAATAGTTATTGTTCAGTTTCTATTTAAGGAAAATGAACAGACCTTTGTGGAATTATTAGGTTCAGCGGTTTTATGGCAATATTTCAATTCCAGAGAATAGGGATGAATTTTAAATAACTGAACTATGGTTGGAGCAAATATTGCTAATTAGCTGGCAGCTAACTGATAGAGAAATATTTGAGGTGTTCTTTTTTTGGCATACTTTATCTTATCAAAAGTTCAAACAAAATGAATTCTTGGAATATTGGTGCATCCAAGTTTTACGAGTTGGAAAGTCATAATAATAACATCAGGGGGCACGTTCAAGCTCAAACTGGTGCGCAACGTTTTGCTACGGTTTCCGGGAAACGGTGTGCAACGGGGTTTGAGATACGTTTTCTCTTGTTTGGTGGGTGTGTCAAAAATATCAGCCCAATCAGCAGCAACATGTATATAAACCATGCGGTATTAAAGAGACCGCTCGCACAATGGGTCCAAGTAAAGTCGTTTACAAATGTGTCCGCTGCAGCTCAGTATACGCAACAATTGAAGACACGTTTGTCGTAAGTGTTTTATAGTAAAAATATAGCATATCAATTCTTCAAAAAGAACACAAAGAATGGCCTTCTCAGCTGCCATAGTTGCAACTCTTGCATCATCAGAACAGGGTGTTTTGCGACGTTTTGTCGGGGCTGAACACAGCCCAGTTGTATTCAAATCACTTTAGTTGAACAATACAGCAAGATTTCTTCAGTCGTCTTCTCTTAAAGTCACCCTGTAGGCAATTTTATCTCTTAACTCATCTTTGATACCAAAATGACGTATTTAAAAATTCTTCACGCCTTAAAATAGCTTGAATGTAACTCTACACCCTTTCCTCATTTAGTATACGCTCTTCTATGAATATGCACCATATTCATCGCTTACACCATTTCAGAGATCCACTTGTTGACGTGATTGGTTACAAGGTAGTTTGTGACGTCAGAAACACCAGCGATTGTAAATGTATTTTGAGCATGCAACATTGCTAGTTTTATTTTTGAGAAAAATAATAGTTAAATATATTTTAATAAATTTGTGACAAAGAAAATCCTGAGTAAATTGTAATAAGTCATTTTTGGTGCCGTTCAGGTGCATTAAACTCTTAAATATGATCTGTCCAACATGACTCGAACGCACCATATTTTTTTAAGAGGTAGTCCAATATCCCTTTAACTAACCAAAACCAGCCCTCCAGGAAGTGACATCATTTTGGTGGGAAAACAACAGAACAAACATCAGTAAGTGTTAGAAATGTATTTTATTGATTCTGTGATGTTACTCTGAAATAATTTTAAACATTTCAAAAGATAGTTAAAATACATAAATGAACTTAAACCTGTTCAAACTCAATCTCTAACTGAGCAATGGCTCTCTAATTCTTTATTTTCATAAAGCATCCTGTTAAGTTTATTGCCATTGTCCAAATAATAGTTAATTTATTTTCATAATTTATTTCTGAAAGTGCTTTTATACAAAGTTTCTGAAATTACAACAAACATTTTTTAAGTTTGAGCTCAAAAAGGTACTGCAAAATATACAGAAAGTTATCTGCTTCAGACATTGCCTATTTCTAGACGACAAAATGTACAGCTCCTGGAGACACATATTATTCAGTGCTGAAAGTTAGAAGATAATTGCAGAAGGATGGGGTCCAGTTAGCATACAGCGATGAGTGAGAGAGTTCAGGCTTAAAGTATCCAGGCTCACTTGAAAAGGCCCTTCCCAATGGACAACGCCTGTTCAGCTGCCTTATCGGCCGCAGCGTCTGTACCAGCTTTGCCGATCGCACCGCTCAACATGTCACCAACACCTACACAGACAGAATGCATTGATCAGGGAGCTTTGAACTGGATGAATATGATAGTGGAAGAGTTGTTTAAGATTATTTTCCTAAGAGATCCATTCAAAGGAAAGTAAAATATTACCTCCTTGCGGTTTCTTGTCTTTTGCACCTTCTGCCTTTTTCTTGTCTCCTCCGATTATTGCTCCAACTTTCTCTTTGGCCACCACAGCTAATGAAACATTTAAAAGAGCAAATGATCTTGTCTATACATGTTAGGTAAGGTTAGCTGTAAATTACAGAAATTACTAGCATGCGCCACTTCTTGCAACTAAATTACATTTGTTTTCAGGCATCAATTAGAGGCTACTGTAACCTTGCAATGAACTTACCAGCCTGATCGATTACCTTGTCCACCTTCCCATCTGCTGCTCCCTTGATGAAGTCCATGTTTCGTGTCGGATGTCAGTCAGGAACTGCGTGTGCATCAGAGACGTGCGTACTTATAGGCTGTTGTGTTTAACATCTTTACACACACCCCCAAAGTGTTAGATGAACACCCACTCAAACTCACCCAGCTCTCTGGCATTCTTTAACTCTGTCACTCCATGTCCGTATTTCTCTTCTTATACATTAAATGAGTATTCAGAGCTGGGGAAAGTGTTTTCAACAATCAATTTAATTGCCAAAACAAGCCATTTAACTTCAACAGTAACCCCCTCAGAGTCAGATACGTATATAGTGTTTGTACTGTAAACACGCATGGCATCGGACACATTAGAAGTACTAGAAATACAAGCTTTTGTTGTTGGAGGAGAACACAGGGTTGCGTGACTGATGTAGGAAGCAGCTGAAGAATTTATGAGACAAAATGAGTCAAGCCGAGCTGAAAGTGTTTTTCCACTGATTGGTTTGGCTTTTGAGAATTGCAGCATCTGAACTCATTTGTGATCATTTTCCTTGTGTTTTTTCTGTTTCATGCATTTACTTAAGAATGTGTTTATGTTTGGTGGATTTGTTGAAATTCTGGTCACTTCATGCGTTTTTACTGAACAGCAGTGTTGCCAAGTCTGCGATTTTCCTGCAGAATTGGGCTATTTTAACACTGTTGCCGTGGGTTGAAGCAGCCCCAAATAACATGATATTTAGCAGAACATGATTTTTGTTTTAGGCTAGTTTTGAGTAGCAATTCGGTGGGAAAACCTGGCAACTCTGCTGATCAGATAGCTATCTGATTTATCAAAACGATTCCTATTACACTTGGCCACATAAATGTCTCTCTCCGTTACATTTAGTGAAGATGATTGTGTTTTGAGCGTCTGCGACTTAATTTCAATTTCATTTGCAGCAGTTTGCCCATTGAAGAGATATTCAGCTGCTCATCTGCTGTGATGCATGATGCAGTAGTGCTGACACATCTAACATGTTATTTAGCCTATAACACGCTCTCACACGTTTATTATTTAACATTTTTGGGAGGAGTAAAATTTACATATAGTTTCAACAACCAAATGCATTTAGACTTGTTCAGTTTTGACTGGAATGCATCCCAGACCACCTGAAGTGGTTTGAGTGATCAGATTTATATCCATCTTGAACGCTTTTTGGAGAGCATTTACACCTGGTCCTTCGGATAGCTGTCTGATCAGAGAAAACGCATGAAGTGACCGGGTGTAAACAGGCCCTGAGACCACACTGAAAACTACTTTGGTTGTAGTGACTATTGCTATTTTTTCCATATGCTTTATACTATAATTTATAAAATGTTGTGCAGAAACCTTCCTAAATTTGATCTTATGATCATTTCTCCGTTGTGCATACGTGTGATTGACAGAATGAACGTGCACACAGAAAAGGAGCGTACGCCTCTCTTTCAGATGTGAAATCTATAAATCGCAAATGATCTTGAACTTGCGCGCAGCTGAATGGTTTCAGTTCTCCGCGTTTTAAACGACACTAAATTAATGTCATTTACATGTAAAAGATCACCAGTCATCGTCCAAATCTTTGGCGAACTGCAAGAATAGCTTAGATTTCCAAAAACCTGCAGTAATCTGACCAGGAAAAGTGTGTACGTCTGCTCAGACGCTGACGTGGCTCTAAGCACTTTTCCACGTCAAAGTGGAAAATTTTTATATATATAAGCGTTGGCGTGGATTTAAGCGTACGCACACTCTAAGATCAAATCTGTACGCACGCTTTATAAATGAGGCCCCAGGTGTAAACAAGCCCTGAGACCACAGTGAAAACTATTTTGGTTGGAGTGACTATTACTATTTTTTCCATATGCTTTATAATACCTTCTAACGTGAAAAGCCACACTTGAGACAACACTGAAAATCTAGGGTTCAAAATTTTAAATCAAGGAGAGAATGAGAAATGAATGAGAAATTTTAAGTTCATTAGGCTTAGACTTGTTTCTCAAATAAGCAAATTAGTGATTTTGGCCATGCAAACGGTCAGATTTCTGTTCTCCAGAATACCACAGTATTACCATGTTACTTGTCCAAATAACATTTTAAACCATGGCACTTTTTGTTCATAGTGATGTACAATGAAATAAAAATGCATCATTTGACTGAATGATTATTGGTTCTCCAAGGAATTTGAAATAGTGGTACATAATGGTACAAAACTGTTTTTGTAAGCATTACTTAATATTTGGTTAAAAAAAAGACAACGAAGCATGTGCAAACATACAGATACCCGCCTCGCTTTCATTTATTTTTCTTTGAAATAGAATCTAGAGGTTTTTCCATACATATGATTGCAGTTGCAGCACTATTGTTCTAATATTCAGACTCAGTGGTTTGCTCTTATACTGGGTGTGTGCTGATGGATTCTCAAAGGGTGATGTGCTAAAGGAGTGGTGGATAATTGCTGTGATCTGTATGAATGTGTGAATGTGTTTGGCTTGATTTTTGTTTGTTGAATAGCAGTTCAGATCTTAATTGTGCAGCGCTAGCTAAAAAAAGCTTTCTGTGCAGTTCATTACCTTTCATCTGAATTCCACTGGCGTGAGAAGGGAAACTAGTTTGAAATCTTTCAAAATAGGATAAACAGTCATTTTAGCCCCCAAATACTGCCTGATGGTATTATAATCAAAAATATTTATCTGTAAATTATATTTAGAATCAGAAACAGGCTAGTACACACTTTTTCATTTTTGCTAGTCTCTGTACCCTCCATTGCTGGTGACCAGTGGTGCTGGTAGTAACTACAATTAACAACGCTTATAACATTTCAATTTCTGTGTGAATTTAACGATAGCATCTCATTTACAATAACAAGCTATTTGTTTCAACAAATGAAAAGGCTAGAGGGCATTCAGTGTGAAAAACATTTAAACAAGTATACCAAGTACACTGAGCTGAAGTCAAAGAACAGTAAGTGAGTGGTAAGAGTTGTTGCAATGAGCAAATATATGAATTAAAGAGTTTTCATATTCCTTTTTGTGAGCATAAGCAGTACTAAGTATGGTCAAAACAGTTTGCAATAAAATATGTTGAAAAATTTACATAATGCACGTCGCTCTGGAGTGCTTGATTCTGAATGCTCAGTTGTAGTACAGAGAGATTTAAACAACTATCACGAAAGACAGCAAACAATCACATAAACCTTTGAAAAGTATGTGTGCAAATTTAGATATGTTGAATCTTGTGCAATATATAAATATAGATAGATATGTGCAAAATGTGCAAATATGAGATTTTAGCAGGGCAGTAGTACATAAAAATATCCTACAGATTCTGTGAGATATGTAAAGAGCTGTATATGTAACGGACGTAGGCCAGTAAGAGCTGTGCGTGTAACCCTTACTCCCCCGATCTCAAGAGGCGCTCTAGCGACTGATGCTAGAGACTGCGGTCTTTAGCCTCCTTGTTAGAGCACCCGACTCCCATGCCGGCAGATCTGGGTTCGAGTCCCGTTTAGAGCGGGTGGTTCGAACAGGAGAGGGTACATATAAACAGTATATATACACCAATCAGGCATAACATTATGACCACTGACAGATGAAGTGAATAACACTGATTATCTCTTCATAACAGCACCTGTTAGTGGGTGGGAAATATTAGGCAGCAAGTGAACATTTTGTTCTCAAAGTTGATGTGTTAGAAGCAGGAAAAATGGGCAAGTGTAAGGATTTGAGCGAGTTTGACAAGAGGCAAATTGTGATGGGTAGACAACTGGGTCAGAGCATCTCCAAATCTGCAGCTCTTGTGGGTTGTTCCCGGTTTGCAGTGGTCAGTATCTATCAAAAGTAGTCCAAGGAAGGAACAGTGGTGAACCTGTGACAGGGTCATGGGCGGCCAAGGCTCATTGATGCATGTGGGGAGCGAAGTGTGTGGTCTGATCCAACAGACGAGCTACTGTAGCTCAAACTGCGCAAGAAGTTAATGCTGGTTCTGATAGAAAGGTGTCAGAATACACAGTGCATCACAGTTTGTTGCGTATGGGGCTGCATAGCCGCAGACCAGTCAGGGTGCCCATGCTGACCCCTGTCCACTGCCGAAAGTGACAATAGTAGGCACGTGAGCATCAGAACTGGACCATGGAGCAATGGAAGAAGGTGGCCTGGTCTGATAAATCACATTTTTTTTTACATCATGTGGATAGCCGGGTGCGTGTGAGTCACTTACCTGGGGAACACATGGCACTAGGATGCACTATGGGAAGAAGGCAAGCCGGCAGAGGCAGTGTGATGCTTTGGCCAATGTTCTGCTGGGAAACCTTGGGTCCTGCCATCCATGTGGATGTTACTTTTACCACCTACCTAAGCATTGTTGCAGACCATGCACACCCTGTATTCCCTGGTGGCTGTGGCCTCATCTGCCACAAAGCAAAAAAGGTTCAGGAATGGTTTGAGGAGCACAACAATGAGTTTGAGGTGTTGACTTGGCCTCCAAATTCCCCTGATCTCAATCCAAACGAGCATCTGTGGGATGTGCTGAACAAACAAGTCCGATCCATTGAGGCCCCACCTCACAACTTACAGGACTTCTCTAACATCTTGGTGCCAGATACCACAGCACACCTTCAGGGGTCTAGTGGAGTCCATGCCTTGACGGGTCAGGGCTGTTTTGGCAGCAAAAAGGGGACCAACATCAATATCCTACAGATTCTGCATGCATGGTATGTAATCAGCTGTATAGTTGTAGTGCATACTATATTTATAGTGCATAGTACATTTGCAACGGACACTTCTCCATTCCCGCTCGCAAAATAAAAAATGACACATATTCGGCATAGATTTCAACAAAACTCTTTATTTCACTTATACAGTTTATAAAATCAGCTTGCCTGCTTTGATGCCAAAATAAAATATATGTGGGACATTTGTTTGTGTGTGTGTGTGTGTTTCAGAGAGAGCAAAGAGAGACAGGCTCAAAGAAAGAAAGCTTGAGAAGAGTGTTTTTGTGTTTTGATCATTTATTTTGTGAGTGTGTGTGTATAAGTGTGTGTGTGAGAGAGAGTATACGAGTGCTGATAAGGCAACATGCAGTCTTCAGTTTTTTGTGGCTTCAAAGAAAGAACAAACTGCAATGTTTGATAGCTTTGTCCTAGGTACCTACAGCAGACACAAGCCTGGGATGGATCTGAACACGCCGTTGAGTGAAAGGACAGGGACGGGTTTAGGTGGCCATGATGGCAAGGCTAAATGAAGATGAAGACGGTCATCTGATTAGTAACGATCTACACTTCTTAGCATTCCCTTGGTAAAACACAGCTCCTAGAGTCAGCATATAGCACAGTGCTATAGAACAGACCAATGACAAACTTTTCAATGGTGCTGTAGTATTGCTTTTACATTGCGGGCATCACAAATTCATGATCACACACCGACTTCACATGCATTGCAACAAAATCAGGACGAAACAGAATGTGTTTGAAGATTTGATTTCTTTCCACAACTTCGAAAGACTGTCTTTTCTTCTTGTCCTAGCAGCCGAAGGATTTAAAAACCCTTTTTCAACAGACAAACCTCACTCAAAACCAAATTGAACCAAATCTCACATATACAAGCAGATGGAAAGATGCAAGTCTAGCACAGCTACATCAATACGGATAATCATTTTTTTTGTTTTACAGTATCTATGTATACAGTATGCGTTCACATTTTGTGAATAAACATATTTGTTCTTACTCTAACAAATCACACGGTAAGTCTATTGATCAAGCACACAGTAACTCTATTCTGCACACATACTGAACTAAAGGAATGTAATGTATCTCTTAATGTACACACAACTTGTGTACATTGCAGCATTTTCAAGACTAAATAAATCGAAACATGGCTACGATCTTACAAAGATCCAGACGCACATTGCTACATGCCCTGATGAAATGAGATGTATTGCTTTTCTTACATTTCTGGTCATGCGGGTATCTTTTTTTCCAGCCATGGTCCTAAAACACCACCTCAACCTCTGATATCAGCCTCTGGGCTTCACGGTTCCTGTCCATTTTTTTGTGTAAGGAGTGAGAGAGGGTGTATGTTTGAGTGTGTCTGATGAGGTGTGGACGGGCAGAGGAATGGCAATAACACTAGAGAACAGCATGACGACACCACAGATGAAGAGGAGGGGAAGCGTCACACATCTAAAGGCTACAGGGCTCGGGGAAAGTCTTTTTCAACTCTGGTTTTCCATACAGTCACAAAAAAATATCGGTAACATCTGGAGTCGGGTCGAGGTGAGGCTTTGGAGCAGAAACTCAGAGGTGGAGAGTCAGAGGGAAGAGAGGGGACCGTTTCAGCTTCAGGCCTCTGGACTAATAACCCTGATGAAATGAAAGAAAAACATTGATGTTCAACACAGAATAAGTCATTCTTATCTGCACAGATGCTTTGGACACTTTCCATGGAGAGAGTTCAGAATCAAGTCATTCTTTTTTTCTTTTTCAGGAAATGGACAGTGAAGGCAAGTGTTTAACCTGATAAAATAATCAGAATTGGCTCAGGAGGTCAATTTTCTAGCAATAAACATAAGAATATATAAAGCATTCATCCATCCATTCATTATAGAATATTATATATTCTATATTTTATAGATAATTATTGTATACAAACTATCATTCAAAACTCTGGGGTCAGTAGGATTTTAAAAAAGGGAAAAAAACAATACTTTTATTCAGCATGAACGCATTAAATTGATCCAAAGTAGCAGTAAAGACATTTAAAATTTTACTGAAGACAAGGGTTGGGAATCAAAAATCGATTCCAATTCTGGAATCGGATAAGCTTAAGAATCGGATACTTGTTATAAAATTAAAACTTAGATTCCTCTTATCGATTCCTTTGTGTGCATTTTAATATGACTTTAAACCATTCAAACGCAAGAAGACCCACAACGCTGCTTTCTGTGCTGTGCACGCATCCAAAATGTGTGCACAGAAAGCCGCCTCTCATATTGAATATTGCGCGATACAACGGAGTTCTCTTCTGCGTCTTTTTGCACTTGAACGGACAAATACACACAAAAATATGTCAAAATATCCTCATAAACAGAGTCGGTTATGTCTTAAGTGAATGTAAACAGTTGACAAAGAAAACGCATGACAGTTTATTGGATCCGTGCAGATCTTAAAGTGACAGCAGCCTAACAACAAAACACAAAGAGAAAATTCAAATAATGAGCAGTGTTATTTTACATTTGATTACAGTTTCTGTACCTGAATACTTGAAAATCTTAAAACACTATTTCAATCAAATTTATTTGTGTGATTGATAATTTGTTTATTTGTTCTTTTTTAATTACAGAGTGTTTACTTGTCTTCAATAATGCTTGAAATTTATATTTAGGCTAGTTGTTTTTGCTATGGTATTTTTAAACAATAGGCAAAAGTTCCTTGTGTAGCCTAAGTGTTCTTTAGAATGTTGATTTTTGTTCATGGTATTCAGATACAATGAAATGTTTTGCAATAAGACTTAAAATAAATGTGAATGTTATCTAAGATGTAATTGTTGTTTTTTACCTTACTGGAATCGATAAGAATCAGAACCGATAAGCGGAATCAGAATTGGAATCGTTAAAATTAAAATGATACCCAACCCTACTGAAGACTGAAGAAATGGCTGCTGAAAATTCAGCTTTACCATCTAACTAAATTGCATATAGTAAAATATATATGAAAATAGAAAACAGTTATTTTAAATTGTAATATTTTACAATATTACTTTTTTTTTTTTTTATTGTAGTTTTGATCAATTCAATGCAAACTTGATGAGCATAAGAGATTTATCAACCCCAAACACAGTGGTATATATATATAATTTTATTTTATTATTATTATTATTTTTTTTTTTTTTTGTGAAAATTATTCAATGGCTATAAGACCTCTTAGGTGGAACAGGCCAAATCGTCAATTTTAAGGGGAGAATACACATTTGTTTAAAATTTATGACATGCTAATTTTATGTCAGAAATAAGTTTATCAAACAAATAAATAAATAAACAATGGGACAACCTGTATACTTTTTTATGGAAAGTGCTTTTTCTCTGTTCTCACCTCTCCACCCTCTCCTCCTTCCATGCCGCCCCCATGGGAGAAGTCACCCTGTGGAATACAGACACCATTAAGATCCAAGACACAGCTGCTCTTGTCTTTAGTTCCATCTGGCATTCATATATTCAGCAGTAAATCTTCATACAGAGATCAAATACATTGCTTTTGTCATAGCCATACTAAATAATATCCATTCAGACATGCAGGGATGCAGCACAGCCACAGGCCTCTCAGACACTCCCTGTGTCTCTTTACTGCAGTGTGTTATGACTGCTGTCTCTGCAGAGATGGAGGGAAGAAGGGAGGGATGTAATCGATGGCCATGGAGTTCCTTTGGAAGGTGAATGCAGCTGGCAGGCACATCTTCTTCTGTCTCTCTCTATTTGTTCTGACTCTGCGGTACAGCTGTGCTGGGCTCTTCTGCTGAGTCACTGTCCTCCTCAAATGACTCTGTCTCAGTCTTAGTCCTATCTTTCTTCTCTACATCCCCAACCAAATCTTTCCTTCCTTCAACAAAATTTAAAAAATGTTGTGATCTGTGATGTTTGCCAAAAAGGAAAGTCCTTTCAGAGGCAGAGTAAGTTAGATTTTGATGAGACATAGCGAACAAACATTTAATTTATAGTCAGTCAAGTCTATAAATTTATAAAACGTATGTATGCAGAGATTTTATCAGTTTCTACGCAACATTTTATAAATGAGGCCCTGTCTCATTATAATTCTGTCATTAATTACTCACCCTCAAACAAACAAACCACTCGCATCTCTTCAAAAAATTGAAGTTAAATAATTCGAGTCACATGGATTACTTTAATGTCTTTGCTACATTTCTAGTCCTTTAAAGGGATAGTTCAATTAAAAAATGAAAATTCTGTCATTAATTACTCACCCTCATGTTGTGTATCAAACTGCTAAAGTCATGCCCCCAGTGGTGAACGATTGAAATTTCAAAACACTTATGACATAACGAAGCCTTGTTTACTAAAATCACGTGACTTTAGCAGTTTGATATATACTCCGAACCACTGATTCGAAACAAAAGATTTGTAAAGCTTCGAAGCTTCATGAAGCAGTGTTTTGAAATCGCCCATCAGATATTAGATACGATAAAGTCGTTATTTTGTTTTTTTGGTGCACAAAAAGTATTCTCGTTGCTGCATAACATTAAGCTTGAACCACTGTAGTCAAATGAACTGTTTTAAATATGTCTTTAGTAGCTTTCTGGCATTTGAAAGTGTTAATTATCTTGCTGGCAATGTCTTAATTTGTGTTCTGAAGATGAACGAAGGTCTTATGGGTGTGGAACAACATCAGGGCAAGTTATTAGTTACAGAAATTTTCAGTTTTGGGTGAACTAACCCTTTAATGATATCTTTGCTACATTTCTGGTCCTTGAAAGTGGTAGTTACATAGGCTGTCAATGGAGGGATAGAAAGATTTCAGATTTCATCAAAAAGATCTTCATTTATGTTTCGAAGATGAACCAAAGTCTTACGGCTGTGGAATGACATGAGGGTGAGTAATTAATCACAGAATTTTCATTTTTGGGTGAATTATCCCTTTAAAGTAAAGTGCACCCATGAATCATCCACAATACAACAAGAATGTGAACGTAAATAGGGTCATTTTAATTTTTTTTTTGATGATTTTGAAGCATTGCTCTCTGAATATGTGTAATATAACAGTAATAAAAAAAATTACAATAACCAATTATGAGAATGAAAACTGATCTGTGACTTCCAGAAAGGTTTTTTGTGCTATAGAGCAGTTTAAGGACTTTTATATTAATAAATACATATTAATACATGTATTAAATTATGTTTTGAAGGCAAAACTTTGGTTCTATAAGGCATCATTCCTGCATGCACGATATTCAAACATTAAAAACATTAGTATTAAGATTAATATTGAACATGTAGAAATTTATAAGACCATCATTTAACATTATTTTAAAAAGGAGCAACAGCAAGTAACAAATATTGCCCAGGGAAAACATGCATTATCCATGAGCAGTTAAAAATGCAGAATGCAGTGGCACACTGTCATTGATAAGCTGTCTGAGGATGTGAAAGTGTAACTGCTTTAGTGTCATTTACTTGGTGAATCATATTTTGTTGCATCTGTTCTGTTCTGCCAGATTGCATGTTCTGGTAGAAGACAAGACAGAGTGCACAGGCTGTTAGCTGATGCAATGGGAATGATTGTATTAGACATCTTTGCTTGTCATTCAGGTCACCCACATGTGTTATTATGTGAAGATTTGCTTCTCTTGCAACAATTCACTTATTGTTATTTATATAATAGTATATAAATAATACTAAAATAACACAGATTTGCTCCCCTGAGTTCTGTGCAATAGTAGAGTTTTCTTTCCAGCAAATTACTGAACACTGACAGTATTAGATCATTAACTTAATGGGAACTGATGAGAATCCAGGTAATCAATGTAGCCATTCGGTCTCATTATGCAGAATGAAGAGAATGACTCCAGTGGGGACTGAATGAAGGTAAGTGAACTCTGCTGTTATATGGATGGTTGCGCACATTCGCCCCATCTGTGTGGTGTGTGTCATATAGCAGTCAGCTAAATCTCAAATGCAGCATGGAGTATATATTCCACATTCACAGGCTGTAGCACATTTCTTTCTACAAACTAAACCACCATTCCCAACCCCATTTCATAAGCACCTCATATAAAGCCTCATCCTGTCAATAGCACAGTTGTCCAGGGGGGAAACAAACAGAATATGTTAGACACAACATACAGCATTTCTACAGTAGCTATAGTAGACTGCAGTATTATCACACAAAACTGCCTTTTGTGGTTAACCCAGGTAAGACATAGATCCCTCAAGCTAGACTTAAGTAATTCAAAGGTCTTTGAAACGCAATACACCTGAAAGATTAAACATAAAGATAATGTTAATTAAAAGATGTCAATCTTTGGGTTATCTAAAAGGAGAAAGGGCGACATCTGGTGCCAGTGGAGAACCACATGAGAGCGCAGTCACTCACCGGGTTGACCATGCCGGTTGATGCACCCACGTTCTCCAGCCCCTCTACTGTCTTCTGTCCCATGTCATTAGCGCTGCCTACCGCTGTTTCACCCACAATATTCGCCTGGTCGGTGGTCCTATTGGCAACTGTGAGGGTCGATTTTACAGACAGTAGATGTCAATGACTTCTCATTTCTCAATTTCTATTTTCTAAATAGGCACACTTTTTAATTTCTCACCTGTGTTTACGCCTGACACCACTCCCTCCTTTGTCTTGTTACCTGAAACATGAGAAATAAACATGAAATGCTCTTCATGAGATTGGTTCAACAACCCTATTTGCCAACTATATGGAAGAATGAGCATATAAAAGCACACAGAGGAAAAGCCATTCTATTTATGGATGTTCTGAGTCAAAATGTGAAAAATAATATACGGTTCAAAAGTTTGGGGTTGGTAAGATTTTTTAATGTTTTTGAATGAAGTCTCACCAAGGCTGCGTCTGTTTGATCAAAAATACAGTAAGAATAGTAGGTGAAATATTATTACAATTATAAATAACATTTCATATTATCAATGTTGTAAACAGTTGTGCTGCTTAATATGCGATATGTGTATTTCAGGATTCTTTGATGAATAGAAAAGCATTTATCTAAAAAAAAAAGAAACCTTTGTTACATTATAAATGCCTTTAAATGTCACTTTTGATCCATTTAATACATCATTCTTGTTTTTCTTACTGACCCCAAACTTTTGAATGGTAGTGTATGTAGTTTTTACATAGATATGGTCATAATAATAGACAATAGACAATGGTTTTAGAACAGCATGACTAGTTTGTGCTGCATATTCACTGTACATTTCACTGTCAGTTACACACACACACACACACACAGATATATATATATGTGTATATATATATATATATATATATATATATATATGTATATATATATATTTGTGTTTAATTATAGTTGAAAAAATATACAAATGCACAAACACAATAAACAAAACAATATACAAATATGCAAAATACACAGACAGATTTTCAACAATATGCAACATACTTGAGACATTAAGACATATACAAAATGCAAATTCATTCATAGATCTCTAATCTCATCATTTAAACCTGCTTACATCTCTATTCACTGGTGATAGAGGACTATACAGACCAATGAAAACAGAGTGGAATTCCAGCACCACTTTAAAGAGTTAGTTCACCAAAAAATGAAAATTGTGTCATTAATTACTCACCCTCATGTCGTTCCACACCTGTAAGACCTTTGTTCATCTTCGGAACACAAATTAGATATTTTTCATAAAATCCGATGGCTCAGTGAAGCCTGCATCTCCAGCAAGACAATTAACACATACATTGCCCAGAAAGCTACTAAAGACGCATTTAACACAGTTCATGTTCAAAAAAAAAATCAGAGGTTCGGAGCGCCATAGTCACGTGATTTCAGTAAACGAGGCTTCGTTACGTCATAAGTGTTTCGAAATTTCAATGGCTCACCACTGGGGGGCGTGACTTTAGCAGTTTGATACACGCTCCGAACTTCTGATTCAAAGCAAAAGATTTGTGAAGCTTAATAAAGCTGTTTTTTGAAATCGCCCACCACTAGATATTGTTGAATAAAGTCGTTATTTTGTTATTTTTGGTGCATAAAAAGTATTCTCATCGCTTTATAACATTAAGATTGAACCACTGTAGTCACATGAACTGTTTTAAATATGTCTTTAGTAGCTTTCTAGGCAATGTAAGTGTTAATTGTCTTGCTGGAGATGCAGGCCTCACTGAGCCATCGGATTTTATCAAAAATATCTTAATTTGTGTTCCGAAGATGAACGAAGGTCTTACGGGTGTGGAATGACATGAGGGTGAGTAATTAATGACAGAATTTTCATTTTTGTGTGAACTAACCCTTTAAAGCTGATAAGATACCAAATACTTCATTAACAGACACTACACGCTTCAAAGAGTTTGTCTGTCATTTACCCTCAATATCTATTACACAGATTAGAGCCTTGCTGTCATCATACATTTAAAAATTCAAAACACGGACATCATTTCAGCTTGTCGGTTGTTAGTGCAGTCTAAGCAAATTGTGTAATATTTGGATACATCCTGCTTCCATATTCCTGTATGTCCATCTCTAACACTCTTTCTCCATCTATCTCTGTCTTTCTTTACATGAAAGCTTTAGTTTTGAGCAGTTTCTGCATGGCTGAGCATTCTTTCTATACATGCCTTAAAGGAGATCTCTTTATATATATCAAAGTCTATCTGCGCTGTTTGCTTTTCAAATACACATGATCTGTTTGTTGAAGAAATCTGAGCTGCTTGTAGATAAAGCGTTCAGTTGCAGTCGAGGGGAGATCAGCGTATGATACTGCGTCATACGCTGATGCTGATGACACTGCATCTTCAGAAAATACAGGCCTGGATCAAAGGCCATTCACAGTACCAAACGCAGTAACCCACTCACTCGCAAACGGAGAATAAGTAACCTGCCTTTGTAACAATCAACCTGAGTAATGACTTCACACCCTAGTGCACACAATGCCATATAAGCACTCTGAAGCCTCCTGACAATTCATGTACTTTGGTGAGAGCGGATTTGCAGGCCTGTGACCTCTGCACAGGTGACCTTGGTGGAGGAGTGCTTATAAAGATTACATCGCACCCAAATGCATGCTGGGTTGATTGTTGATCTGATTGGATTAGGTAAGATTACCACTGTCGAGTTATAGGTGATGAAAATTACATTGAGGATTGTTGAGTGTTTAATGTGTTTTCTGGAACGCTCTACGGTGTGTAGGTCATTTTGAGACGCTGTCCATTAAATTTATCCTATATAGTCATCGTTTTACGTTGAACTGTGTTTGTATTTTCCGTCTCTGCCATCTGTTCATTTCTGTGTTGATGAGCATAAGCAGATGCTACGGGGCCACAAGCCTATGACATAACACTGAGCACTGCACCTGATTTCTCCATCTCTCTCTCTATCTATGGTGGCGTGGGGAGAGGATGAGGGTTAGTCATCACAGTCCACTCACAACCAGGCAAATCCTGCTGCATCGGCACACGCTCTCTCTCAAACACACATACGCATGGAGACGGCGAGCACAGAGAGGGAGGGAGTAAATGCTGCAGTGCTCAGCTGATCCGCTCTTCATGCCCCCCCTTACTTTCTCTCTCGTTCACATGCACATAAACAACACTTTATAGTGCATGCAGGATGAAATAACGTCCAGAATTATTATAATGCATTGGATAGATAAATAACAGGTATATCTCTTATTCACATGCACATGAATGCATGCAGAAAATAAGTGTAAAAAAAAGGTAAAAAAGCAAATCCCGCCTAAAAATGGTATTTCTACACAATGTATTTTTATGCATTAAAATATTATATTATATTATATTATATTATATTATATTATATTATATTATATTATATTATATTATATTATATTATATTATATTATAGACAAGATGGATAATGGCAATTGTGAGCATACTAGACTTTATTAAATTAAATAAAAACAAAATTATTCAAATTATTAAGTATGACTGCGTGTAAAACAGTGTGTCTGTGTTTATTATGTGTCAAAAACATTAATCTATTTATTTGAAATATTAGTGCACGCTGTCATTGTATTTATGAGCTTTTACTTTGTCCCGTTCAGGTCTGTACTGCTTCACCACACCCCAGGTTTCGTTGCCTGCACCATTTTTGCAGCATTTTTTTTTTTATCATTCATGAATCTCACATTCGCAGCTGCCTCCATCTACACTCTAACAGCTCCTCAGCAGACTAGAGCACAACCTCACTGAGACCCTCCTCTCCTCAAAACACACACACACATACACTCTCACACACACATATACTAATGGAATGCAGACTCATCCATCACATCTGCATTAAATCCATTGAGAATAATTGCAAAGACCTTTACAGAACACAGCTATTATTACCACTGTCAATGTTGCATTATTTTCCCCTGTGTGGGACACACACACACACACACAGACTAGCAGCAAACATCTGCACTTACCCACATACATGACCCCTTCCTTGGTCCTGAGAGCTGCCTCTTCAACCCCAGCTTTAGTTTTCTCAGCGGCGGCCACCACTCCTTCCTTGGCCATGGAGAATCCCTTCATTAGAACATCCATCCTGGACGTTGAGTTTGACGATGGTGCTCTGCAGATGGATTGGGCCTGGCAGGGTTTGCAAGGGTTGACGGTGTCTGGCTATATACTGAAAGTTTCAGATGACAGGAGAAAGGAATACAGAGAGATTCTGTGCCGGGACAGACGGATACACGGACACTCTGGATGGAGAGCAGGGGAATGAGAGCGAGAAAGAGAGAGAGAGGCGAGCAGGCGCAAGAGAACAGGATGCAGAGAGACAGAACCTGCTGGATGCTGCAGTGCATTTAAGTCGTGCTGCAGCTACTGCCTCCACCCACACCCCCCTCCACACACACACAGCAGACACGCACTGCTTCTCACAGCAATGTCGAACAGACTGATTACATATTTATTACGCTCTAGCCAGCAGTGCATTAAAACCAGATGCTTTTTACAATTATTGCCATCCTCTTGCACCTTGGGGAACATGTGCTCTGACTCAAATCTAGGTTGTTTATTTCTTTATGGGAATTCATTTGAGTGTATAAACATTCTTATCTGGCCCATGAAAATAAACATTTTACCATTACCACAGTAAAATATGTTTGTGTAATGTGTACAATATAATATAATATAATATAATATAATATAATATAATATAATATAATATAATATAATATAATATAATATAATATAATATAATAGCTTAGTTATATTTTTATACATATAAATGTGTGCTATATATAATGTGTATAGTACGATTGAATGATAATATAATATAATATATTCATTTGCTTAGTCATTTTTACACACACACACACACACATACACACATATATATATATATATATAATATATATATATACATATATATATATATATATATATATACATATATATATATATATTATATACATTCAATGTATAGTATGTTAATATAATATAATAATATACACACACATACATATACATTACTGTTATGTATATATTATATACATTCAGTGTTTAGCATGTTAATACATATAACATTATGAGGATAGAATATTCCTGTTAAGATATGTAGGGTTAACATTACCCATGTTTTGGGAAAATTTACAGTTTAAAATTTAGTTTTAGGAAAGTAATATAACATAACATAATATAATATAATATAATATAATATAATATAATATAATATAATATAATATAATATAATATAATATAATATAATATTCCTTTGCTTAGTCATATTTATATATATAATATTTTTGTATATTGTATATTATTTTCGTGTATTTATATATATATATATATATATATATATATATATATATATATATATATATATATATATATATATAAATTACTGTTATGTATGCCTTAATATATACTATATTATATACATTCAAGGCATAGCATGTTAATATAATAATACACACACACGTACATATACATTACTGTATACTATTCTCTCTCTATATATATACATATATAGAAAATAGTATACAGTAATATATCTATATCTATATATATCTATATATATCTATATATATCTATCTATCTATATATATATATATATATATATATATGTTAAGATATATAGGGTTAACAATACCACTGTTTTGGGAAAATTTAAACAATATGTTGTATTTGCTGCAGACCTGCAAATAGACTGTGAAAAATCAAACAAAAACAGCTGAATCATTCCTTACTTTCCATGCTAAAAATATAAGAATAGTCAGCTGAAAGTCACAGCTCAGCAGGAATTCTTTGGTGTGATGCGATGTGATTGGATGATGATAGTAAATATCAACCCACCTGGTGGCTGTGGATTGGTTAAGGACCACAGAATGATGATTGACACAGGAAATAGAGGCTGTGAAGGACCCCTGAGGCCTGAGAGCAGTAATCTCTGATGGAATCAGACAGGGTTGCTCTCCCACTCTGCTGTGCGTCAGATGGTCAGCTGTTTATGTGAGATTAAACAGTTTACAGGCTATGAACGATATATTCTGGTCCATGACATTCTACATGAGTAACTAGACTGATCTGGAATGACATGCAACACATTATATATGAGACAATAATGAACCATACAAGATGAGTTTTTATATATATATATATATATATTTGGTAACTAAAGAATTTTGGTTGTGGTCTAGTAGATTAACAATTGTGTAATACATTAAACACAATATAAAAAGTACTAAATGTGTACACATAAATTAAGATTATTAATGAAACAAAATCTTCTAATGGAAAAGCTCAGTTTAAAAAACATCAAGCTGAGCAGTTTGCCTGAATAACTAATGAAATATACTGTAGTAATGGAGTCCTCCTTGAATAATGCAGACATCACCAGTGATGAATTATGAATGACATCATTAATAAAACATTAATTCACTCTTTGAGTGCAAAAATAAAACCCAAAACAAGACTATGATTGATCAAAAGAGCACATAGTAAAGAAGGGGGTAAGCAAAGGAAGTATTTCTACTCTGATGTCAGATTACAATTGGGAAATGATACACAGTACTTAACATGTCATAAGCATGCAGAGAACAGAAGCATTCATCAGGCTGTAGACTGCTGTGTAGTCAATATCTGTGCTGTTCTTCTGCCAGCATGACATAACTGAGAGCTGAGAATAAGCTGATACTGCACTGTCAGAAGAGCTCAAAGGATCAGAGACTCAACAGAGGAACACTATCACACAGAAATGAATCTGAAGGCATCTCACCTCCCTGCCAGTGATTTGCAGGTGAGTATACCAGCTGTTTTCTGTTCTTCTACTGAAAACAAACACATGCCAGTCAGAACATGCTTTTATGGCATACACTGTATGTTTTTCTGCATGCTGGTTTTTCCCATTGGAACTGAGCTGACATCATGTGATGATCACTGATCCCACTTAAAACTACAGGAAAGCAAATGAAAGGATGAAGTTTGAAAAATGTAGATGGATATTGTGCTTATTTTGTGGTAAAACCCGCCTGACTGTACATTATCTCGCTTAAGGCTACTCACCAAATAAATACACATGGCCATGAGATATTGCTTTACTGAATATTAAATTATTTTCATCTTACTTGAATATTTTCATAACCCTGTAAAGCCTGACATGTGAAATAATGACACATATAGTATAATAAAATAGATTATAGAGCTCATACTCGAGGAGGAGAAAAACAACTCAGTTTTATTCAGTGGCCCAAAGCAAAAATATGAAATTTGGTTCAGTTACTGATATTTATATGGCCAAAAAGTAAGATGAAATTCTGATAGTTTGCAATGAGATCTTCATAATAGTATAGAAGACTACTTAAAATGCATTTACATATCAGTTGTCACTCTATGTCTCAATAAAATGTCTTAGTAAGATTATATTTAAATGCTTAGTTTTATTATCAAAGCACTGAAGTTTTAAATGTGGGAAGCAAAACATAATGCAATGCAATAAACGATTGAGAGATGTACAAATAAATATCCTGAAAAGCATGACGTGTCATATTTTATACTCACATTTTAAAATTGCTTCTACCCAGTGTTCATCTTAAATATTAACAATATACAAGTTATTTTTACATTTACTTTAAAAAAAACAAAACAAAAACATAAAATATTTCACAACAAAACAGCACACGTAAGGGTAGACCTGAAGGAGGGAGTTTTTATATTTATACTAAAAGGCCTAAAAAACAGACTATTAATAAGGCAACAAAACAACTGTCTGTTAGCAATAACACTTCAAAAGTTTTACAATAATATTAAAGTTGAAGTCATCAGAGGTCATTTTCATTATAATCAAGATGCAAGATGGAGGGAGTGAATCTACAGTGAGTCATGAAAGTATAGAGTTGGTTTTACTTACCCGGATGAGTGGACTGATATACAGCGTTTCAAATATTAGGAAATAATCTGACTACTGAATGCCGCGAGTGACCAAATGTGACCACAAAACCAGTCATAAGTGTCAATTTATTGAAATTGAGATTTATACATCATCTGAAAGCTGAATAAATAAACTTTCCATTGACATGGTTTGTTAGGCTAGGACAATATTTGGCCAAGATACAACTATTTGAAAATCTGGAATCTGAAGGTGCAAAAAAATCAAAATATTGAGAAAATCGCCTTTAAAGTTGTCCAAATGAAGTCCTTAGCAATGCATATCCACTCACAAAAATACATGTGGATCTGATCATTAGTAAAGTGAAGTACCAAGAAAAAAAAAAAAAAAAAAGGAGTCATGAAACATGACTAATTTGTTAAAGACAAGAATTTCTTTTTAGCTAAATGTGTCTTCACATAGATCAAAGTGTTTATAAAGCTAGTTAGTTTTACACTACTTATCTTAGAAACTTAAATTATAACATGTCCAGCACTAAAAATGTCCTTCTTATCACAACATCCCTAAATTAATAAAAGTTAGATAATCGAGTCAACAATATCATCCTCCTACTCTTAAGTAAGTATAAAGCCTGCTCAAGGTCCGGTCAGCCTAACAGACTTTAACAGGAAGTCACACTGTGAAGCACAGACTGAGTGCTGGGCTTGAAGGAGACCCCCTGTTTGTTGTCACAGCTGAGCTGTACACTGTTGAGGCAGTCAGACGCAGACATGAAGCCAGAGACCCTGAGGACCACCACACCACAGAGAAAATGCCTTCTTAGTTTGACAATACCTCCTTCTCTCTGTGCAAACCCCCACTGCAAGCACTCTAAATCTAGTCCGACCTTTTGGTAGGTGGGATGTTTTCACTCCCGGCTGAGAAAGAGCAGCTGATGTCTGCTCCGAGGATGGAGTTTGGGAGGCATGGTTTATGAAATGGGGTCAGCGCTAAGAACAAGGGCTCTTGTGTGTTATAAAAACTCTTGCTATTTATCACTGCAGACAATCTCTGGACTGGAAACACAGCATATATATTGCTGCGCTGACATCTATTTTTATTTTTTGTTTCTTTTGCAAACCACGTTTTGAGCCACAGAATATAAATATACTCTTAAACATAACGCATATGAATCCATAAAGATCATCCATGGAACCTTCCCATTGCACAAAAGTTTCTTTATAGTAGAAAAAGGTTCTTTAGATTATTAAATTGTTATTCATATTCAGAAAAAAAAAAAATGGTTCTTTTATGGCATCGCTGTGAAACCCCCCTTTTGGAAGCTTTATTTTCAAGTGTAAGGTTAGTGCTTTATTATAAAGTTCAATTGGTGAACATTAGTTAATGCACTAGATGGTGAGCTATGAAAAACAAAATAGATTAATGCTAATTTTTGAACAAACATGCTATTGTTCATTGTTAAATCATGTTCATTCAAAATACTTTAACTCATTTATACAATTTGACATGTTAAAATGTATTAATTTATGTAGAAATGAACATCAACATACTGTAGATTAACAAATGCCGGCTAATGCTTTATTTTAAGATGACATAGTTACACGTTTCATGTCCTTACTATAGTAATAACAGTAAATAACAGTAACTAACCCTAAACCAAATCCTAAACCTAACATTAACCCTACAGTAAGTATGTTTATTTATATTACTCAATACTTAGTGTAATTACATTGTGACAATATCACTTTAAAATAAAGTGTAATCAAATTATATTGTTCATTGTTAGTTCATTACACCTAATGTAACTGATGTTAATGAACTGAACCCTATTACCTTTTTAAATCCTAGTGATCACACATAGCCTAGCCTACTGATAAAATCTATGAATGAAACGCCGCTTTGGAAAGACCCTCCCTATTCAACTTACGGAACGAACGCAGCGCCAGTTCTGTTTTTTTCCGTAAGTAAAATAGGAAGGCGTAGGACATACAGCGTAAGCTTTTTGAAGAATACGGAAGTGCGTTCTGACGGAAGCAATTGCGTTTATAAACCAGAGCTAAGAATAAGTGTTTATAAACCATATACATTTTAGTTTTTTTGTTTTGTTTTTTTAGAAAATGGCCGATCGTTTCGCTAGATAAGACCCTTGTTCCTCGTCTGGTATCGTTTAAAGCCCTTTGAAGCTGTAGTGAAACTGACCTTCAACCGTTTGGGATCAATTGAAGTCCACTATAAGGAGAATAATCCTGGAATGTTTTCATCAAAAACCTTAATTTCGTTTCGACTGGAGAAAGAAGGACATGGACATCTTGGATGACATGGGGGTGAGTAAATTATCAGGAAATTTTAATTTGAAAGTGGACTAATCCTTTAAGTATAAAAGTATAAACATGAAACTCAACCATTTTCATGCAAAGAAGCATCATGCATTAGACTGCAGTGTGTGTGCTTGTGTATGTAAGGGTGCCGTAAAATTGCAAGTAGCGCAATACATGGATTTATGGTTGTTAGCAAGCGACAGATTTCCTCCTATTGTTAGAGGGTGTTGATACCGTCAAGAGAGAGGAGGGAGCGAGAGCGAGGGGGAGTGGGAACTGAGAGGGAGAGAGACATACTGGTGAGGATACTGGCTGGTTTGGATAGAGAGAGAGAGAGAGAGAGAGAAGGAGAGAGGGGTGGGGAGTTTCCAGGATTGTTTAAGGCTACTTTTAAAACTGCCATCCGGAGGAAGACTTTCAGTACCTCTGGAAAGCAAGATGGCCCAGACTCTGCCTCTGCTGCTGTTGGCCGTGCTGAACTCTCTGAGCTGCCACAGTGAAGTGAGAGCCAGGGACCCTGACGTGGAGGAAGAGGAAGCTGTGGGGGCTAGAGGAAGGGGACATCATATGCCTGGCACCTTTGGGATGCCACATAAACATCACAGCATCCAAGTGCCTCCAGATGGCACACCTCAAAACTCAGCACCCCCCTCAAAAGAGACTATACATCAACCTGAAAAAAGAGGGTGAGTCAACTGGGCATATTTAAAACTATATATAAAATTTTGTGTGAACATCCCATGATGCACCTTTTTGTGTGAACATCCCATGATGTCTGTTGTTTTTCATAGCTCACCATATCTAGTGCATTAACTATAATGTTCACCAACTGAACTTTATTGTAAAGCTATCAGAATATTTAATTTGATGTGGATTATACAAAGGATTTGAAGGATATATTTGTCTGTTCAATAAAATACAAGTCTAAAAGTCTTATAAGTCATCTCTAATTTTTAGAACCCTTGCTTTACACTACTTTTCAGAAGTCTGGACATGCCATTTTTTTTAAATTATTACTATATATTTAAAATAACCGAAATGAAAGTAGACATTTTTAGTGACCAAAAAATAGTTATAAACCAACTATTTTATTTTGAATTTTTTCAAAGCAAAGTTGCCAAGTGTCACAACTCTAACCATTCTTTCAGCTTAATGAGATGCATCATGGGATGTTTTTCCTCTTGTTGGCTGCTTTTCCTTTTCTATCTGGTCCAACTATTCATTTCATTTCATCTCTAAAATAAAAATAAAATAAAATAAATAATAAAATAAAATATTATTTTATTAAAATAGATTTTAATTATAAAATAATTAAATTTTTGTAATAAATTTTAATATTATAAAAAATATTTTTCATTAAGTTAATTTAAAATTTTGTTTTGTAATTCATACATGTTTTTGTCTACAAAACTAATTTCAAGCATTTAAGCATAAACCTTTAAGATCATGAGAAACAAATTCAAGTCAAGTGTGTCCAAACCTTTGACTGATATTATATTTTCTCTGGAATTTATTTATTTATTTGCTACTGAGAGAACAGTATGATCCACTGAACAGACTGTACATGTATCCCACGCAGCCTTGTTTTAATTAGTATCGTATTAAAAATGCCGTTTACCCTGACTAAAGTCCTTTGCTTTCTCCCTCTGTTCTGAGAAAGAAAAAGCAAATGAATTTGCCTGAGAGGCTTAATTACAATAATCTTACAATGAAGATACAAGCTGGGCTTCAGTGATCTAATCTGGGAAGGTATCATGTAACTGAGTTCCAATGATGTGATATCCAATATACACATACTGCTGAGGGGGCCTATATGTATAGGAGGGTAGCTTGTGATGCAGATATTTAACCATCCACTTCTATAGTCTAACTCTGTCTTAGATGTGTTAGCTGATATTTAAGTCACACACAGTAGCTTTCTTTGAGAGCTCTCTGTCGATTTCTTGAGGATGAGATTCAGTGAGAGGAATTAGACCGGACTGGGCATGCTCACCACAGCTTAACAGCGAGGCAGAGGACAGGTACCCCTAGCAGTTTTCAAGGGCATTTACCTTTTAGTCTGGACTATAACAAAAGAATATGAGCACCAGCTGTGTCCAGAAAAGACATAGGAGGAGTGCTAATCAAAAGTGTTTAGGTGTTTAAAGAAAAATAAAAGAGAGATAAAAAGAGGGGTGAAGATGAAAGAAAGGTGGATGATGAAGGATGTTCAGATGTGGGTACATGGAGACAGATTAACGATAAAACCATAAAGCGGCAGACATTCAGTCAAAATGACTGAATCAGTGGCTGGATAGGGGCTGATGTTTTACTGGACAAAGGGTCTATGGTTCAAGGTGGCAACGAAAGGAAACAGGACAGCCCACTTATATCTAATCTCTTTGTTCCTGAAACGGATGCACAAAGGAGGGTCAGTTGAAAAAGCAGAAGTAATGAGCCGTTCATACAGGGCGTGCTCTTGCATTTTAAAACACCTAACAGAATGGAGACATGTTATAAAACTTAGCTGTTTTTACCTTGACAAACGGTCTTAAAAATGCACATCCTGATGCTGAGAAAATGGAGAAACGTCATACCAGTCAAGATGTCCTAGTGCATATTCATATAAACTTATGGGCCATTCACATAGGATGCATTGTGTCCATCTGCACCTTTTTTTTTCTTTTTTTTTTTTAATAAATATGCGTATAAGCAAAGAATGCATTTGACAAACATCTTTAACATTTTCAACGCACTTTGCGGTTTTAAGACACTATGTTTCCATCCAAAGTTATGCGCAAAATTGGGACATCATCTAAAAGATTTTCGAATAAAATAAAATCATCACTTTCTGAGAAATAATAAAAATGGAAGTTGCTACGTTCAGAGGCAGATGCCTGGTGTTTGGGGACGTAATTACACCCAACCATTTTGTTGACAGATTTTGGCTCAGTCATTTTAGAATGACCAAACCAACATTTGAGATGCTGTGTAATGAAATTGGACCACTGGTTAGCGCAGTTATTTTTCTGATCACATGATCTGTTGAGGCAAAATCACTACTTTTTTGTTGCGCATTGAGGGATTTATTGGGTATATACTGTATGTTTCCATTGTAGTACAAGCGCATGTCTTGTTATTGGATAAAAAAATGCATCTGCCTCAATTGAGCACTTTTTTATAATTTAATGTAATAGCCCCTAAGAAATGCCTCAAAGTCATTTGAGGGAAAGAAACTATGTGTTTTATAAGCTTCACTAGAATAAGCTGAACAACAGGCAGCAGAAAGAGAATTGTGAGGAAAAATCTTTTTTATGTACTTCAGTTCTTATGTTAATAACGGGAACAGAACCCTGAACTCTCCTCTGAGTCTGTGCAAAACGGTATGCAACTTGAAAACAGTTGCCACCTTTTCAAACATATGTTTCAGTGTTTGACAGGAACTCCTGCAACACTGCAAACTAGGTCACTTTTGCAGAATACGTTTTGTGTACTTTACTGTATGTTTACGAAATACTACACCACAGAAAAACACAGACTTGTCAAAATAAGCTTGAGCATGTGTAAACATTGTAATCAATGTGTGCACATCAGATTCTCTCTGATACAACAGAAAGCTAAAAACAAACAATGAACGTGCCAATAGAACAACATAAAACCTTTTTCGCTCAGCGATAAAATCTTGCTGTGAGCTTTGGGAAGGGTACAACAGGAAAACACAGGGGCTCAAGATCTTCATCAGTCTGTGATTTGCTGTAATCTCTGCTTTCAACTTTCAATTTTCCCTTGTTTTTTTCTTTTATCATTCTAAACCTCCTCTCTCCTGTCAGAAACTGGTGTGCGTATGTAAATCACCGTGTGGTCACCACAGCTGTACTCTGTGCTACAGAGACTCAAACAGTGAAATCAGTGAACCCCTGTCCCGATGGAGCTCCTGACTGTCAAATCACGTGAGTCACCTCATAAACTCAACCTCATATCTTATGTTTCTCAAAAATATGCTTTGCTTTATTGATGATAATGCTCATGATCAGGTATAGGCAACCCTCAGGGCCTGTGTACAAGCAGAAGCAGATAGCACTTTCTTCTATACACTGGAAGTGTTGCCCAGGCTATGGAGGATACAACTGTCTGGAAAAAGGTAACATATCTCCAGGAATAGGTCTGGATACAATCGTTTTCACACAACAAAAGCATTTATATTTAAAATATGTTAGGAGTATACCTGTTGCTCTTCAGCCACTTCAAAAGGAACACATAAGTTGAGCTGCCCATTCAGTTTTGGTGACTCATCTGTTGCTTCCTCTTTATCTTTCTTTTCCAGACAAACCTCCAGAGGACGAGAAACATTCTTCAGAGTCTGAGGTTAATGACAAAGGCAACTCAGGCAAGTCTGTTGTTTTGGGCAAGGCTGGCTTTAACTTTAACCTTTCATACCTTTCCTCTTTCTGCAAGTTTGCTTCTTTAAAACAACCTTTCTGACAAACAGAGGAAATGTCCAGCAGGCCTCTGGCTCAGTGAGTGTCCTTCAACAGGAAAGGAAAAGTCAGCTGGCACTCGGGATAGCTGTAGAAGCAGTGCCCTATGCCAAGAGGCAAAAGCAACAATTACGTTTAAGAAGAAAAACAACAACTTACAGTCATGTTTTCCAAATTTCAAAAAGGTCCTAGAGGTGAATATTTTGACGGCAGAACATTTTCCCAGACTGTTAAAAGAAGCCATCTTATGTGCCCCCATGCCTTAAAATTGATTCTGTAAACCCCTCGTCCATCTTGCAGTTTAACAAATCACATTGATAGTACTTTATTGGAAACATTTTAAAGTACAGTCTTTAGCCGTTCTTTAAAATCTAAAGTCATTGGGCCCTATTGGGCACTTAGGACATGTCCGAATCCACTTTTGCTAGTTTAAGGATGAGAAAAATGGTCGGCGCACCCGGGACATATTCTAAAAGGGTTGTCCCTATTCTCTTAATGAGTAATGGGTGTGTTTTGGTTGTAAAGTGCAATAAACCAATCAGAATCTCATCTCCCATTCCCTTTAAAAGCCAGTTGCGCTCGCACCATGGCACAAGCAGACGGATCTGCTCGTGTGCGAGGTTAAAGCGTGTGAGCAGACCATCAACGGGAAAAGCCGGATTCCACCAAAGCATTTTTATCTTTATGCACACAGTAATAATCTTTTACATTGGAATCCTTTTATTTTCTAATATTTGGCATGTGTGTGTGCTGCTGCGCGCCCCATGTGTGTAATAAACAGAGTGTACGCGCGCATATTACTAATGTGCTCTTTAAATAACAAATAAATAAATAAAATAAATAAATAATAAATAAAAATAATAATAAATAAAAATATTGCGCCATTGACTTTACACCAGGTTTCAGTTGACTCAAAATAGCAATGTGCCAACTATGCGCTTGGACACACCTCGTTTTCAGACCAACATGCCCATGGGCACACAAATGGACGCAAATGCATTTGCTATTTAAACAAAGTGGCACAGGACGTGAAAATGATAACTGCGTCGGGCTGAAACTAGCAAAAAAACACTTGCGTCGCGCCTGGCGCCGCATTGCGCTGAATGTATGATAGGGCCCATTGTGTGTTTATGAGAGTCTTATGTGTGCCAAATACTTAAGCCTGATATCATGGAAAAAAAGGATTATTCTCAGTAAAAATAATATTTAGTTTCATAATATTCTGTAATATTGGGTCATTAAATGTAACTTTTGGTAGAGTATTTTAAGCATGTTAAGTCGTTAAGGGCTAAAATAACCCCTCTAAACTGAGCATATGAGCATATTTACCCTCAGACTCACAATGTTGTGGTCAACTTCCTTCCCACATTCTCCCTCCAAACAAAATGTGTTTTTCTGTAGAAGGTAAAATGGAAACAGACCTATTGGAAGACGGAAGCTGGGCTGACAAACCTCTACAAGAGGCTCCCATTCATGGTTCTTCACCAAACCGGAGCCCTGTTGGTAAGATACGGGATCTGTGCCCAGCAAACACAGGCACACAGGAAAACATTTAGATGGACACATTACAGTATAGGCATACTGTGAGATTTTACCACCCTAAACTGAATGGCACGACTACTTAAACAATGACGTCTTCCTCTGGAGGATATCCTCTCTTTTTTATAAACAAACTCCAGCATGATGCAATTACCCAGAGATACAGGCAGACGGAAGGAGATTAAGAAAGAAGGGCAAAAAGTCATCATGAAACCACATGGTCAGGATGAGTCATGGAATAGCAGTTTGAAAAGGACTTTATATCTTCTGAGTCTAGCCTCAGTCAAAGAAATGTTATCTAGCAAATGAGCTCATATCTTTAAATGCAATTAAAACCTATACAGGAACATCCATCAAAAATACATTAGTTGTACTTATTCAGATATTCAGTAACATAGTGAGATGTGTTTGTTTAGGAGGCTTGTAAGGAAAAGGTTATTCCTGATGAAAACACCATAAAAGCTCATGTAGGGTCTGTCAGGCACAATGATATCCTCTAGGGACTCTGTTCTGGCAGAAAGACTGTCGGGCTGAGAACAGCGATTTAGAGCTATTTCCTTGGCTGTGTGATGAATCAATATGCATAAGACATAAAGACATCTTAAATGCGTATTTAATATGTCACACAAGTAACAAACTGAGTTCTTTTACCATTTTCTCTTGTTAATATCTGTAATTGTACAGTATGTCTCCAACATTAAAGAGGCTTGTTATCGATATTCCAGGTGCCAAAGAAGGGATCCATACCTCTCAGCCTCTGCCATTTCTTGATTCATCAATTCTGCTGTCAATGCATCGGTTAATGTCAAATATGATGAGTCAGCTTCAACCAGTGCTGGAAAGCTTCAATCAAACACTGGAGCATCTTTCCAGTGAGGTGGACACACTGTCTCAGGACTTGCAGCAGTTGCGGAAGGAACAGGAAGACAACAGATCCATCAGCAGGGGTGAAGGTCATAGTGGATCTATTGAGAAGAGCCTAGAGTACAGCCATCTCCAGATCGACCAAATGAAATCCCAATTGGATGCACAGAAAGACCAGATGGAGAGGGCCTTTCAGACCCAACAAGAACTGCTGAAACACAACCTAACGAAACTGAAGGAAGAGATGGATGATCGGATCAGTCAGAATCAGGATGCACAGGTCATTTATTCAGTTCTTCTAAGGGTGTACTCACACTAGGCGATCTGAACCGTGCCCAGAGCGTGTTTGACCCCCAAAGTCTGGTTCGTTTGACTAGTGTGATCGCTCCATACTGTGCCCGGACGTGGTTCATTTAACCGTCCCACTTAGGGTGTACTCACACTAGGCACGGTTGCCTAGAACCGAGCCCGAGCGTGATTGTCCCCCCTCCCCACTCCCCCGCTGGCCTGCGCTCACACTGCACTTAACGTTCCGTGCCGGAGCACGCTTACGTCATATAGGATGCAACTTTTTGAATGGAAGAAAACAGGAAGAAATATATTATAATTTATGCCACGCATCAATTTTCACTTGCACGTATCAGAGGATTACAAAGACAGCTGACGTTAATGGAGGAATTTGCAGCTTTACTCGCAAACTACAATTCTTGTTTATCAATAAGGTGAGAATCAGACCCGTGATAAACCCAAATACACTCGAATTAATTACATGAATTGATAAGTGTACTATCAAAGTAGTAAAAAAAGATGTTTGCCGTCGTAATGATGACAGTAGTGCACACAAAAGTAGCAGCCGTTCCGTGCTCCAGCACGGTTAGCGCTCACACTGCATGCGAACCACACTCGAGCCCAACCGAACCGTGCCCTGGCCCACCTCTTCCAAGCAGGCCAGGGCCGGCTAAATGAACCGTGCCCGGGCACGGTTCGGAGCGATCACACTAGTCAAACGAACCGGGCTTTGGGGGTCAAACGCGCTCGGGCACGGTTCAGAGCGCCTAGTGTGAGTACACCCTAAGAGGTGGGCCAGAGCATGGTTCAGTTGGGCTCGGTACGCATGTAGTGTGATCGCTAAACGCGCCGGAGCACGGAACAGCTACTACTCTTGTGTGCGCTATGTCATCATTACGACAGCAAACATCTTACTTGGATAGTACACTTCTCGATTAATTTAACTAAATTGAGATTATTTAGGTTTATAACGGGTCTGGTTCTCACCTTATTGATGAACAGAAATTGTAGTTTGCGAGTAAAGCTGCAAATTCCTCTATAAACGTCAGCTGTCTCCATAATAATCTTCTGATACGTGCAGCACAATCAAGTGAAAATCGCTGCGCGGCATAAATGATCACAGTCTATTAGTGAAAGTGCTTTCCTTCAAAACAAAAACATGTAAGCGTGCTCCGGCCCGGAACGTTAGGTGCATTGTGAGTGCGGGCCAGTAGGGGAGGGGGGACAATCGCACCAGGAGACGGTGCAAGGCAACCGTGCCTAGTGTGAGTACACCCTTCCCCCAGAAATGATAATTCTGCCATTAATTACTCACCCTCATGGCGTTCCAAACCCGTAAGACTTTCGTTCATCTTCGCAACACAAATTAAGATATTTTTGATGAAATCTGATAGCTTTCTGTCCCTCCATAGACAGCCATATAACTAACTTTGACGCTACAAAAAGTTCATAAAGACATTGTAAAACTAATCCATATGAATTGAGTGGTTTAGTGGTTTTCTGAAGAGACTCAATCGCTTTATATGATGAACAGATTGAATTAAGGCACATATAAACATTGATCAGCAAACATAAACAGAAGCTCAACCGAAACTGGTTTGACGCGTGAGAACAAACCTTTTGCAGAAGCTCAAACATGCTGCGTATCACACGAGAACGAACCTCATTGGTTCTTGCACATTTCAAGCAAACATGCTTGAGCTTCCGTTTACCACAATTGATGTGTGAGTTGATGAATGTTTATAAGTAAATATAAGCCTAAATTCAATCTATCTGTTTATCATATAAAGCGATTGTGCCTCTTTAGAAAATTTGGACTAAACCACTCAATTCATAAGGATTACTTTTACGATCTCTTTATGAACTTTTTGAAGCGTCTAAGTGGTAGTTACATAGCTGTCTATGGAGGGACAGAAGCTCTCAGATTTCATCAAAAAGATCTTCATTTGTGTTCCGAAGATGGACGAAAGTCTTTTGGAATGAAATGAGGGTGAGTAATTAATGACAGAATTTTCATTTTTGGTTGAACTAACCCTTTATAACATTGAAACAGAGCATAAATCTTTTTTTGTTTTATACCAACAGGTGAATCTCCAGTCACTAACTGAAATGGTTGAGGAGGTGAGACTTGGCCAGAATGGGCTGGAAGAGGCACTGCAGAGACAGCATGCTGAGTTTGTCAATCTGAGTGGAGGTCAGCCAACACAAGTGTCAGGAGTGTGGGAGGCCATCACTCGGCTAGATGAGAAGGCACAAAGTAACTCTGTGCAGCTCAGCAGCTTGTCTGAGACTTCAAAGGATTCTGCTAGAATGATCAAGGATCTGCAAAGAGACTTATTGATCCTGGGACAGAGCCTAGAAGAGGTCAAACAACGCAATGAGGTCCACTTTGCAGAGACTGGTCTGGAGGTGGAGGCTAATCGCGTCAGGGTGCTCAACAGCATTGGTGAGCTTACATCTAACATAAGCGCACATGAGGGTCAGTTGAGAGAAATTGAGCTTGACCTGGACAACATCTATCATCAACTACAAAGAAATGATTCGGTAATTTCAGAGCAGGCCTGTAGCTGCAAGTCGATTGTCAGTTCACTAGCTAGGTTGGAGCTGGATGTGGCTAACGTGACACATTTAACAAGACAGAACCGACTTGCACTTGAGGAGGCAGATCTAGATAGGATTCAGGTCACTGAAATGGAGGATCTTCATCAGGGCCTGCTGAATATGAAGGAATCATTGGCCTTTGAGCAGAGCAGAAGCAGGAGTCTTCATGACAGTATTTCTCAGCTACAGGCTTCACTCCTGGACAGCCAGCAGGAGATAAAAGGCTTGAGAGAGCAGGACGAGAACAAGTCGGCTGAAATTCGAGGCCTATCAGCCACCTTCTCTTCCCTCCTAAATGATGCTGTACGCCACTCTAATGTCCTGGAAGTGCTACTTGGAGAAGAGGTCTTGGAATTCACACGCTGGTCACATAACCAAAAGAAAGAGTTCAGTATCCCAGATCTTTTACAGAGAATGCATGTGATGCAGCAAAAGATTGAGACACATGATATGAGTCTGAATTCTCTTCGGAGAAAGCATCCTGACGGAGATGAGATGAATAACGATGACCCGGTGACATACTCGGAGGGGACCGCCACAAAGAACCTTGTGAAGGACGCTGGAAGTTACCAGTCCTCATTAGAACCTTTGACTGGAGAGGAGGATGTGGATTACTCGGTCAGTGACTTCTGGAGTCTGGGAAAAGAGGTGGAGCAGTTAGCAGGTAGAATAACCATGTTGGAAGAGCGCTGTGGCAACTGCACTGAGCCCCCTGGTGGTTCTGTTCTGGAACTGCAAGCAGATATAGCATCCCTACGTCGAAGCCTAGAGGATCATTTGAGAATGTTTCAAAAACTTTTCAGTAATACAGAAGAACTAGTCAGCACGACTAGAAGCCTGAACCTAGATGAAGTTTGGAGGCTGGTGAGAAAGAAAGAAGGAAAGAGGAGGAGGGGGCACCAAAACCAAGAACAGATGAAAAGAGAAGAAAATACTTCCAGTGTGCGAAGCAAAAGACACGGTGAAACAGGTAAGAGATCTCAATTATACAGTTTTTTTTCATTGGCTATTAGTTTTAAACATGAATGAAGAAATTTGGTACTGAAAGGCCTGCATAGTGTACACACAACAACACTGCCCCTCAATGGACAACACTAAAACTACATCATGACAAGGCAGTTTTCTGTACCTGAAAAGTATACATTTTTACCAAAACAAATCATCAAAATAATTTTATCTCTTTAGAACATGCTCAGTTACTACATCCCCCCGTGGTGTTCATCACAAGCCTGGACTACAGAATAGGACCAAACGGGAAACTTGCATCAAAAAATGTGGCTGTGAACTACGGTGGTACTTTTAATCCTACATCAGGGGTGTTCCAGGCCCCTGAGACGGGACTCTATCTCTTTTTAGTGACCTTAGACTTTGAGAGAGGCCTTTCATTGGCTGTACTGAAGCGTGGTGGAGTTCCAGTGGCCTCCATCAGACAGGAACAAGGGGAAAAGAGGGGACCAGTGAGCCGAGCCTCTTTGCTGGAGCTTCGGCGAGGGGAGACAGTTACATTAGAATTGATGCATGGATCATTACGAAAAGCGCAGCCTGGGGATAACACACTGTCTGGACTATTGCTCTTCATTACAGAGCACAAGGACATGCTGTGAAAAGATCTGGGTGAGCGACAAAGGCATGGGAGGATACACTCAAGTCTGTCGCACTGTGCGTCACTGCCAGACATACTGTAATTTGTATGCATGCATCCTCTTCTTGAAGGTGCCAAAAATTCTTGTTGAAATATTGTTTTGTAACTGGCTCTGGAATATTACTGAGAAAACAGGGTAAGTTAAAGAAATAAGGGGAAGACAGTTATATACCAGAAAAATACAAATACAAGTCCTTCTGTTGGTCTTTAAAATGTGGAGGATCTAATAATAAGGCAAGCATCACAGTATGGAAACCAGTTACTATGAGGTGATATGAATAAACAAAAGGTACCAATAGTCCAATAATGGATGCATTCAAATGATCACATTCAATGCAAATGTCAATCAAGAAGAAAAAAAAAAAACATGACTGTGTACTAAAATAAGGTAATTTACTTAAAAATTGATACATTGGACTAATTCTGTGTACAGAACAGCTTTTCTTGGTAAACATAAGGCATCTCTCTTAAAACCAGATGCTGTGCACAATACAATTAAAAAAAGTTCATATTATTCAGGCCATTTTACATATTTCCTTACACGTTAAACGATTAGGACCAAAATATTGTGTAGTCATTTATCTAGACAGATGAGCTTAAATCAGTTCAAATGTTATTTTACAGGGTAACTGTTATGATTGTAATGGACAGAATAGGCTTGAGAACACAAGTGCAACCCAGACAATGAGAAAAGACACACATAAGCAATGGGAGATCTGAATCTTCAAAGCAAAGGTTTTTACCAGTCTCTCTTCTTCCTTGTACCTTTGTATAAACGCAGAAGCGGAATAAGATCTTCATTTATTATATTTCCCAGACAACTTCAAGAAATGGCCAACTTGTTTTTCGAGGCAACGGACCCTGGTTTTAAAGTTAAACCTGCATTTCCCACAAGTGCTAATAATGCATTGTAGAGTGATTCCATTTTTTGACTAAGCTCTTTTGCAAAAAATGTATTCACAATCTCATAAGTTATGAAAAAATTTCTTTTCATATTTTATATATATATATATATATATATATATAAATATGAAAGGTGAACTGAAGTCGCCTGTCCTGACTTGAGTAAAATATTGATAAAGGGTCTAGTTTTACACATTAGAACAATGACAAATAATGATAATTCACACCCACACTTTCACAGGAAGTCATTAAATGTAGAATTTCATTTTAAAGTCATAAATTTACTGTTTCTAGTATTTGTAAGGTTGAGCTGCTCAGTAAAGACATTGAGAATGTCAGTGTTAATAATCCTGCAAGTAAAAGTATCTTACCACAATAATTCATACTATATGACATGACATGAATAAATAGCACATGCATTTGCATTATTCTATCACATTAGACATTTATGAGTCATATGATTCCCAAGCGTCACGACATTAGATTCAAGGCAAAATGAGGCATTGAAAACAGCAATCCAATCTGACACTGAAAAAATCAGATGTGATACACTGAGGTTGACTTGAAGGCTAGAGGATAAAACAAAACAACGGTTATGAGGCATTCGGGAGCAGTAGGCATCCATTTGCACCGAGACGCCTGCGATAAGGCAGATCAGATCTGCCATTCTGGGAGATTAAAAGTCACCATATCTTCTAGATGAATAAATCTTTTATGGCTGTAGTGTTGGCAATATTTGACTGGTGGTGCTTGAATTCTTCAGGCCAGAGCTGGAGTTATGATCACATTACTCAATATACCTGAACTTTCTATTTCTAACAACATATCTATTCCAGGTCTTTGCAATATGGGAAGGTTTCTACTTGAAAACCTTATCGCTAACTCCCAGTTTTGTATTTGAACATCTAATGGACAGATTCTCAGAAAGGAAGGCAGTTGAAGGAAAAATTCTTCAAAAAGGCTATTAATTAAAATATCAATATGTAGTTAACGGGACATGTTTTATATATATATATATATATATATATATATATATATGATAATATGGGTCATTTGAATTAAATAGGATGCGTTCTCTGACATTTCAGTGGCCAAAACTGCACATGGTCCAAATGCAGAGTGGCCATGTTGTGACACTAGCCATACTGGAGCACATCCCAAGCATATGGCTGGTTCGGTTCAAATATCACCCCAAATATGTCCACCTCTCAAGTCAGGCAATAACAGAGCCTCAAGCCTTCTCCCAAATGGCTCCATTACTGTACTCCCATGTCAAATGGTGGCACCATACCACTCCTCCATACAGATGTATTGTATTAGACAGCTTTCACAGAAAGCACCATATGCTCTTCAATTCTCTCCCAATATAAAAGAGTGCTTGAAGAAGGAAAAAATGGAGGCGATGGGGATGATGTGAGTACGGATGCCTGTCGAACAACTGTCCTTACTGTCCTTACTTCCTCGTGGATGCGTTATGGCACATACTGTCCAGCAGAGGGTGCTACATGACACTAAGAGCGTAACTGCAACAGGGCGAGGAATTGCAGCCAGACAGGGAGGCAAATGTTCTGCTCAGCAGCGCTCCCACAGGTCTGTCTAGGAACTGAGGCAATAGTTCATAAAGTGAGCATAAATATCTCCATGCCTTATCTCGGACTGGCATATGGAGGGAAAACTGATCATATTTTGATATCCTGTGATTCAACCATTTTGGCGAGTGTTTTCTTGACTCGAAGAGCTGTGAGACGAGAGGCTGGGTTTTGGGCCCAGCACTCGGACATGAGCTTTAGCATGGCCCGTAAGCACTGTGTGGAGATGGAGACAAGAGACCAGTTGTTTTAGGGTTACATTTTACACAACTGTTAAATGGTTACAATGCAGTGATATTTAAAGACCCCATGATATCAAAGGTTTTGTGCGTTTTAGCATCTATCTAGCAATAAGATCAACTATATGCCTAATGCACTCCTAAATGTTGACAAAATTACTTTTTATAAGCACATTTGCAAATTACAGTGATCAAAAGTGACAGTAAAGACATTGTTACAAAAGATTTCCATTTTTAAAATAAATGCTTGAACTGTTTGAACTTTCTATTCATTAAAGAACCCTGAAAAAATGCATCACAGTTTTCACAAAAATATTAAGCAGAACATCTGTTTTCAACATTGATAACAATAAGAAATGTTCATTGAGCTCCAAATCAGCATATTAGAATGATTTCTGAAGGATCATGTGACACTGAAGACTGGAGTAATGGCTGCTGAAAATTCAGATTCGCCATCAAAGAAATAAATTACATTTTTAAATATAATATGATAGAAAACAGTTATTTTAAATTGTAACATTTCAGAATGTTACTGTATTTTGGATTAAATAAATGGAGTCTTGGTGAGCATATGAGACCTATCAAAAAAAAAAAAAAAAATTGTGCCGATCCCAAACTTTTAAACAGAATGTCAACACAAGATAGATAAAAATAGTATCTGTGGTGTTGTACTGAACTGTGATGCTTGATCTTACCTCGTCACTGTTCCAGCGATTAGACACCACTGGCCGCATGCTTTTAACACATACCACTTCCCTCATGTCTTCATAGGACGGTTCTGAAGGTACCATGTCCCAGTATGGCAACTGATACTCCTCAACAATACCTGCACATAAAAGAAAATGACATTATTTAAACAAATCCATTACATATTTATAAAGGAGAGACAAACATACTTTTAAAAGTGTATATACATTATCATAACCTGATACGTACCTCCTGTCACGCATCTGCGGGCCATCTCCCAAACAATGAGACCGTAGCTGTAAATATCAGCCATTATGTATGCTTGGAATTGGTTCTTATTTAGGGTTTCATCCAGGACCTCTGGTGCCATGTACCGCCGTGTTCCCATCCTTGTGCTCAGAGGGACATCCACCTCATTGGTATCACTAAAATAAAAGCAAAATAAGATAAAATAAATCTATCACAAACAATTTCATACTAGCTGAAGTATACTTAATCATTGCCAGTGTGCCAGGACATTTGTTTGCATTCATCTATGAGTATGTGCTTTAAGAGTGTCACCTGTTGTATTTCACAGCTAGGCCCAGATCAGCAATGCAGCAGGTACCATTCTTCTTTATGAGGATGTTTTTGCTCTTCAGGTCTCTGTGAGCGATGGCAGGTTTGCCCTGTGTGCCGTAGATCTCTGTGTGGAGGTGGCACAGGCCGCAGGCTGCAGAGTAGGCAAGCCTCAGCAGAGCCTGTGTGTCCAGGGTGGTGTATTTCAGATAGTCATAGAGAGAACCGTTCTCATGGTAGTCCGTGATGAGGAAAAGCTGAGTGAATGCCCCTGTGCCCTTAATATCTGCAGCTATAAAGCCTGGAGCAAGACCGGAAGAAGAAGTGTGAATGTCAAAAATCACAGCAGCAACAGACAGCGAGATTAGATAAAATATCAAATATGTTAAAGGATTAATTCACTTTAAAATGAAAATTACCCCAAGATTTACTCACCCTCAAGCCATGCTAGGTGTATGACTTTCTTCTTTCTGATGAACACATTCGGAGTTATATTAATAAATATCCTGATGCATCCAAGCTTTATAATGGCAGTGAACGGGGGCCAACGAGTTTGAAGCTCAAGAAAGTTCATCCATCCATCATAAACATACTCCACACGGCTCCGGGGGTTAATAAAGGCCTTCTGAAGTGAAGTGATGCATTTGTGCAAGAAAAATATCCATATTTAACAAGTTTTAAAGTAAAATATCTAGCTTCCGCAGATGTATGATGTAGCGTAAGCATTTTGAACAAAGAGAGGCGTTACACTTTCTTCGTAAGTTGAATACGGAAGGCGGTCTGGCAGAAGCTAGATATTTTATTTTATAACTTGTTAAATATGGATTTTTTTTTTTTTTTTTTTTTTACACAAACGCATTCCGCATCCCGTTCACTGCCATTATAAAGCTCGGATGCGTCAGGATATTTATATTAAGTCCGATTGTGTTCATCAGAAAGAAGAAAGTCATATACATCTAGGATGGCTTGAGGGTGAGCAAATCTTGGGGTAATTTTCATTTTGAAGTAAACTAATCCTTTAAATGTTTTATATCGGTGTACAAAACTATAATTTGTGAAAAATATTAATCTACCTTAAACCAGCTAAATGTTTCCTCCCTCCATATTAAAATATAAATGCACTTAAAAAAAAAAACTTACCGAGTATATTCTCGTGTCTCATGAGCACCGTTTGGTAAATCTCAGTCTCTCTGAACCAACTGGCTTCTTCGCGGGTAAAGAACACTTTCACCGCCACCTTTTCTCCTCTCCAGCGACCGAGCCACACTTCTCCATACCTCCCCTTTCCAATTTGACGCACCATCTGAATTTGTTTAGCGATGGTGCGCTGGACCTGTGAATTGAGTGAATTGGACAATTCAACTTAAGATATTTAATGGTTCAAAACAAGTGGTAAAACAATTTATTCTTCAAGGGTTCCCATAACCATAAATTTCCATGACCTTTCTCTGACTCTTTAAAAATTGTATTCATTTACATAACCATAAATCAGTTTTAAAATTCTCTGATAATTCCTATTTTCAATGACCTTTCAAACCCTGTAGTTTTTCTTTATGAAAAACACCAGAAATGGTGCCTCACCAGCAGGGGGAGCCCTGAACCAGAGCCAGTGCTGGACTGACTAATGAGATCTTTGAGAGACTCTCCTGCAGGGATGAAGGCCTCATCCTTCTCCAGATCTCTTTGGTACCGCCTCCGTCCCGTCTGTAGCTTATACCTGATGAAACGGCCACACAGAGTATATCATCACATTCAATACAATGTTACATCACAGAAGCTGTTACACAAACGAATCAGTAACTTATTACTAAGAGCAACAGTATATATCCATGCATTAAGATCAAGCACAAAAGGTGCTAAATTCCCTTGACTATCTTAAACAGGTGTGCCTGTGCCAGTGTTATCAGTACGCTGGTCAATAATTAACAGACTGTGGTGCATCTTTGATTCATTTCAGCTGGATAAACATGTCATTATGAAATTGAAGTCTCACCTATAGTAACACACCACAGTTATGGCCACCAAAGTGAAGCAACACACTGTTACGGAGATCAGAAAGGCCAGCAAGTGGGCGTTCCATAACGGAGGCTCTGGATTACAATGAGATCACAGTCAACAGTTTTCATCACTAATAATAAGAAATGTTTCTTCAATACTAAATCAGCATATTACAATGATTTTTGAAGGAGTTCTGTGACACTGAAGACTTGAGAAATGGCTGCTGAAAATTCAGCTTTTCCATCACAGGAATTACATTTTAAAACATTACAATTAAAAACAGTTACTTAAAATGGTAATAATATTACAATATTACTGTTTTTACTATATTTTTGTATGTGAATGTATACACACACATGTATACATACACACACACAAATACATATAGTTATTATTTTTAGGATCTTAAGGGATGTGCCACTTACTTCCTGGAATAGGAGGTGGAAGTGTGGGCTGAAGGTATTTATTACAGAAATCTGTGGAACAGCACTCGATGGTCCGTCTGGTCTGAGCATTAGGAGAGTCCTGGACAAAAACAACCACATTCAGTCATTCGTAATGCCTCTGCACTTAAACATCTATTCTTCACTCTCCCATTCATGTATTACCTTGCACTGGAAGTGGGAGCCCTCGTACTTCATGCAGCCGGAGGTGAGGATACCCTCGCCGTGTTCATCCTCCTCTATGATAGCAAAACACTGGCCGTTTGTCCTGTGTAAACACACAAAGACTATTTAATCACTGTGTTTGTGATTTAGACGAGCAGCTGAAATTGGCTGGTGTGAGCATTAGGAAAAGCACTCACTCGCAGGTGTTGTTTTTGGCATCTTCGGGGCAGTGGCCTGAGCAATAACAGCTAAGGAAGCGGGCAGCATCCTCGGGGGCCACGGTGGACCCGTCCCCTGCCTGTTGTCTCTTTGGATCCGATCCGGGCTTGACCCCAGTGCCGTGAAGCATGTAGTCTGGGTTCTGCCCACCTAGAAGGGTTGAAATAGGGGAAATCAGATTTTTAGACCACATAGACTGTGAATGTCTCTAATAGCTTCATCATTATGGCTCAATATTTACACAAACATTGAGTCATTGAATTTAAGTGACATATGAAGGCCAAGTATGGTAACCCATACTTGGAATTTGTCCTCTGCATTTAACCCATCCAGTTAGTGCACACACACATTAGGAGTAGTGAGTAGTGAACACGCACACTGCAAACCGTGGATGCACCTGGAGCAGTGGGCAGCCAGGGAGTGATTGGGGGTTAGATGCCTTGCTCAAGGGCACCTCAGTCATTTCCTGCGGGTATTGAGAATTGAACCTGCAACTTTCGGGTTACCAGACGGACTCTCTAACCATTAGGCCATGACTGCCCTGCAAATTATTTGTGCACATCATTATATTTTCTTTAAAAGTGTCATGACGTGAGAAATCAAATTTGCCTTGATCTTTTGATATATAATAGGTCTTTGTACCATTAAAACTTCCTGCAAGTTTCAAGAGCTTAAAACGTCCTTCTCATTATAAGTAAAGCATTTATTTAATCAAGCTCCGAAAACAGCTCATTTGGATATCGGGGGACTTGTGATGTCACACATGCAAATACATTTGCATATGCCTGCCTCCAGAGCAAGACATCGATGAATGTTCAGTTGCTTAACGGCTGGGACACTTGCCTACACTCGATGCAAGCGCTGCATAAAAAGCAAATAGAACCCATTATATTCACTTAACAAATAGAAACCATTAAAAATCACTTCGCCATTATCAATCACAGTTCGCAAAGAAACCTTTTTTGACAGAAGAGGCAGTCAGCTGTATTGGATCCGACAGCAGCTACATTGCAAATTATAAGGAAATTATTTCATAATGCTTTGTCGGTAAATGACAGTTTTATATGGACAATGTTTTCAAAACACTTACTCACGTGCAATAGCGAGTGGGTGTTAATACTGCTTTCTATGTAATGACGTAAACCAATCATAACCATGGTCAATTACTGACAAGCCTTAAAAGGAGCCGCCCCTTAAAAATGGATCATTTCAGACAGAGGGTCAGAAAGAAGGTTGAAAATAATTGTTTTTCCACATATATATGCAAAACTTTATTAACGTAAGTGAACCTAAAGGAACATTTAAAAGTAATGAGCCCTCGTAATCTTTAATCAAAATAACTTCCCCTCCCTCTGATGACATGTAAGAAAAGTAGAAAAAGAGAAGAAAGAAAAAAAAAAAAAATTCACAACCAAATCACAGCCACATGAACACAAATCCCCTGTTATTCCCTTTGGTCTATGCTGAATTATACTGCAGGGAATCTAGGGATCTTAGATAAATAGGTGGGAGTGAGGAAAACAGATCACCATAGACTGTGAGTAAAAGAGTGAGATAAGGATTGAAAACTTGGACAAAGAGAGAAAGAAACGTAAATTTCTCTGTGCTGTAACCTGATCCGTCTGAGTGTGTGAGCATTTGTCGCAGACAGACAGGGTGCATATGGCCCCAAGCACAAAGACTCATGTGTTTAGTATTGCTGTGGGTGCTTCCTCTTAGAGCCCTGCTGCTTGTCCTGCAGGTCTGGGCAGGCCTAAACCCAGTCAAAATAAGCCCACACTAAAACAGGCATGCTGCTGTTTAGTAAAACACCACATTCCACACCTAGAATCTCATTACTAGAGCTGTGCTTCAGATCCATCCCACGTCTTAGACTCCTTTAGACCTGCCTTACATCTCTCTCTCTGAATAAATAACATAAATATTAGATAATAAATAGGCAGGAGATAGAAATCCAAACAAATATAAATGGCAAAACTCCATCCAGTAGGCAGATCTTACCTGCTATCAGCATAGTTACACGACAGCAACACCTCCAGCCGTATCAGCTGGGGTGGAGACCACTAAAGTGATATACAGTCTGATAACACAGAAGCGTGGAGCCAGGACGCTTTATACCCTGAGAGCTGATATCAGCTGGGGGAATGAAGAGGACGTGGCATTATAATATCGGAGGAAGAGAATAAACAAACCGTTTGTTAAACATCTACAGGAGAGTCACACAATTCAGTGAATCACAATTCATCTCATATAAATACATTGCTCCTAATCAGATGTTGCTTCAATACATGTCTACATTCATATTCAGTGCAATCAATGAAGATGCAAGTCATGTAAATAAGCAGAAACTTCTAAAACTCTATTTTAAGTGCAGTCACAGCTGCTTCTATGTGGACTGAAGCAAAGTAAATATGGACTATATCTGTGACACTGAGAAAGTGCATAAAAGGCAGAACAGAATGGCAGAAGTAGTGGGGTGAACCTCATGAAAAAAAAAAAGTACAGATCACATTACACTCCAAAATCAAACGACACACACACACACACACACACACACACACACACAAAATTAGATTTGGGATATAAATAAAATCAAGCCTTTTTTGGACCTTTGAGACATTTTAATTTCCCACACAATTTCTCGTCACTCTAATTTCAGGAGTTTTTGGTAACACTTTACAATAAGGTTTAATTTCTACAACTTCCATTTGACAACTACATAAGTTAACATGAACTAACAATGAAATATACTTCTAAAGAATTTATTCATCTTAGTTAATGTTAATTTTAACATTTCCTTATACATTATTTAAGTCAAAAGTTGTATCTGTTAATATTATTTAACGGACCTAAGCTAATATGAACTTACAATGAACAGTTTTTTTAAAGTAACATTAACAAACATTAAAAATACTTTAACAAACGTATTGCTTATTGTTAATGTTAATTGTAAAATGCTAATTGTTAATGTTAGTTAATGCATTAATGAAACCTTATTAAAAAGTGTTACAGATTCTTTTTTTTTACATTTTTTATTTCTCATTAGATGTTCAATTACTATAAAAAATACTGTATTGCAGTAAAAACAAATGCCAGCATACAATCTTTTTATTTAAACCATCATAAAACCCCTCATGCATAGTTAATCTTCATAAATTAAAATATATAAATTTACATTAAGTATATTTAATATAATTAATGCTTATTTAAAAATCTTAATGGCCCTAAATGCAGGCATTATTTCCTTGCAGCACTTTGTAATTTCTTTCATTTTGATTGTGGGCTGAAATATGATCTGGGCATGTTTCATGAGATTCACCCAGGGACTTGAAATGATCTGAGTGGAAAAACATCATGCTCAGGCCAGGAATGAAAGTGTGCTTGACAATGCAGCGGCTATAATCAGTTTTATTGAGAAGGATCCTGGAACAGATGTGTCAAACACGATAAGATGTTATTCAACACCAAGTCAATTTGTGGAACATCGCTTACAAAAGAACGTGTCACGAAACATTCTGTTGAATGGCCTGAAGGTGAAATGCTGAGAAGTGGGATTAGAAGGGAAAGTGAAAGACCAGATTAGGAACACAAGAGACAGGATTATAGTGTGTAAATATGAGGTTGAAGACCGGGTCGAGTGGCACGAGCTCTGGAGACTGATCAAACACTCTCGAGTCCGCTCTAGTGTGTCCTTTCTTTCTCTTTTCATGTAATACTTTGTCTCCTGGTGTATGAGTCAGTCCATTCATATGCTGCTTTCCTGCAATAGCCAGCGATATAAATCTTCTGTTTATGTGTCATAGTTCAGTTTTTGCAGATGAGAAATGTTCGTTTGAAGCCATGAAGGATTCCCATGGCCCCCTCCATTTGGGCAAAATGCAAAATACACGGCAAAAGCATTTGATGTAATATCTTTGATCACTTCACAGTTTAGTCCAGGCGCCGTTGCTGTCACACAGGGCCCAGTGTGATAATGGAGGTGGAAACCGGTAACATAAACATGGTGGAATAGAGACAGGAAAAAGAAAGAAAGAAAATATTGCTCTGAAATCCCTGCTCTCAGCGAGAGGCCAGTAAATTGAAGGAATGCGAACGGTGTAGTCAGAAACACAGGCTGCTTTTAAGAGCGACTGTAAAAGGCAGGCTAATCTGTTATGATGTGTTGAGCCCTACACGTCCTAACAGCTACAATGCGCAGATAAGCGTGAGCTAAATTCCCGCAACCACAACAGCGGCACACAAACAACTGCAGGGCTCAGGAATGTCATCTGAGCTGAAACAGGTTTTGAGCCAGAAGGTTTACTAAATCAGAGCAGATGGGACTTGTTGCGCTATCTCCTCTGAAGTACCTCTGAGGCACCAAGTGATTCATTGACATTACGAAGCCACTGAATACATTTGCTCACTTTCCCCCTCTCTGCGTTTTTCCTTGGCTTGGAGTGAAGGATCTACAGAGCATCGCCGTGCTCCTACATGTGTGCTTGATTGTGGCTCGCCGTCACCGTGGAGTCTGAGGTCTGGCAGTACTCAGGCAGTAATGAGTCCTGCTGACCGCATTCTCCCAGCCTGTAGGCTGCTCAGCTCAGACTCCAGTGCCAGCCTCTTAAAGAGACACTTCGACTCCATTTTCCATACAGTCGGCCCAAAACATATACACAGGACTCTACAGTTACACGTTTAATCAAAGTAGATGCTGTGAAACACGCTCACAAGCCCCAAGCAACAGGTGAGGCCAATCAGCAATCCCATGGTGTAGACAGGTAAAGCAGTTTGTAGTTTATCACAGTGGCCCCAAACGTATTTGTACACTTAAAGGATTAGTTCACTTCAGAATTCAAATTTCCTGATAATTTACTCACCCCTATGTCATCCAAGATGTTTATGTCTTTCTTTCTTCAGTTGAAAAGAAATTAAGTATTTTTCAGGATTTTTCTCCATATAGTGGACTTCAACAGCTACCAATGGGTTAAAGTTCCAAATTGCAGTTCAAATGCAGCTTCAAAGGGCTCTACATGATCCCAGCCGAGGAATAAGGGTCTTATCTAGCAAAACGATTGTTCATTTTTCAAAAAAAAAAAACTATACTTTTTAACCACAAATGCTCGTCTTGCACTAGCTCTGTGATGCGCCACGCAGGTCACGCGTGACATAGGCGGAAGTACCGAGCAAGTGTTTACAAAGCGAACATGCAAAGACTAAGTTAAACAACGATGTCGGGCGATTTTGAATTTGGAGGAGAAAATGAGAGTTTTTCACCCTACTTCCGCCTACGTCACGTGTGACTTTTACTACGTGATTACGTTGGCGCATCGCAGAGCAGTACAAAATTAGCATTTGTGGTTAAAAAGTATATATATATATATTTTTTTTTTTTTTAGAAAATGACCGATTGTTTCGCTAGACCCTTATTCCTCGTCTGGGATCGTGTAGAGACTTTTGAAGCTGCATTGAAACTGCAATTTGGACCTTCAACCCATTGGTAGCCGTTGAAGTCCACTATATGGAGAAAAATCCTGGAATGTTTTCCTCAAAAACCATGATTTCTTTTTGACTGAGGAAAGAAAGACAAACATCTTGGATGACATGGGGGTGAACAAATTATTAGGAAATTAATTCTGAAGTGAACTAATCCTTTAAGTCACGCTTAAAATTGTCTGAATGTCATTGCATGAAAAACAAACCAAAGTGGCATATACAAAGAAAAAGTACGCTTCTCCACAAACTACCTTTTCTGAGCAACTTTGTTTTTTTTTTTAGTTCGCCATCATTTACTCACCCTCATGTCATTCCAAACCTGTATGATTTTCTTCTGTGAAACACACAAGAAGATTTTTTTTTTTTTCTCTCCATACAATAAAAGTCTGAGGGAACCAATGTTGCTTTTGACCCCACTGACTAATTATATAGACAGAAACAGATGAAATATTCTTCAAAATATCTTCTTTTGTGGTCTCAAGGTCATTCTTCATGGATATTTTCCAGTCAGTTTCTCTTAAGTTCAAAAGTGTCCTGACAGATTAACCACCAGCGTAGTTCATCATATTAACGGTTCCACAAAACTTGACAACCAGAAAGTGTCTAAACCTTTTTGTCTCCATTTTGTATAATAAATCTATATTTTGAAATCTAACTTTATTTTGTGAAATGTCTTCTTGACTGAAAAGTGTTCTATACATCTTTAAAATAAACGCCACTTGTTTTGATTTCTATAATACTATCATTTTTTTGTAATATGGTATAAGTGTCCACATACTTTTTATGGCCTACTCATGACATTGTGTTGCTTGAAGACTTTGTCAGCGTAAGATGAGGCAGTAGCTGAAGCTTTAACTCCAGGGTAAACATCTGTGGTTTGACCCTATTAAAGCAAAGGGTAGAGTTGGCAGCTCAGAGTCGCTATTGAAGCTGTAATGGGAGGCTGGTCAAGAGGTGAGCGACGAATATGAGTGCTTCATAGATTTCACACCTTGATAAACAGGCTATGCTAGCTGCTTTTGGTTTCTGTAAAATACAAAAGTTACAGAAAGATTGCAAAGAAGCTGTTCTGCAAGTAAATTTTAAAAGTACAGACCGAAACGTAGCCTACTTTGTGGACAAATGACACGTAAAACCAATCAGTCTCCATGCGTTCTCTGAGTTGTAGCTATTATTTCTTAGCACTGCAGTAAGGCTTAACAGGAAATGATGCAACGAGCCAGCCAAGTCTCTACGAGGGCGTTTGGCTCACAAGCCTATAATCAAGACACTAGTCCTCATGACAGTCTCACAGTGTCTGCAGCAGAAACGTAGGAGAGGGTAAATAAAAACACAAAAATCCTCCAAGATGTCCTGGTTCCAAAATACATCACTGGGTATCCATTAGATACATCAAAATAACATGTGAATCATGTCTCCTTGAGGGACGGCACGTAGGAGGTTTGCCCTTCTGTGAGAGGCTTAAATATTAGAGACATTTATTTATTAAATTCCTACACCAGTTATTCATTAAAAACTGTACAACAAAAAGTAACCGAACAATGCGGAAAGGCCAGGCTGTAGGTTGTGGGCTGGCAGGAACGACTTAAGATTTAAGTGGCCGTTAACCTGAACCTGCCATTATTATTTATTTACTTTCATCTCTTTAATAACGATCATTATAATTATCACATGGGCTCCCATTTCAGAGCCAAATCCCCCAACACGTAATAATCCAGCACTATTTGAACACCAGCTTGTTAAAAATGGAATGAGGGGAAAGAAAAAAAGGGAACATGTGGAAAACAACGGCCTGCCTGACACAGACCAATAAAGTTGGCTGCCTTTATGAAAGAAAAGCTCTAATGGGCTTGGAAACACCTCTAGAGCCAAGTACCCAACAGCAAGCTGTAAAAGTGAGAGTTCAGACCGCCTTTAACAGGCCCCTGCACCGCACCGCTGAACATATGCTCGCTAGAGTGCATGCATGTCAACGTACAGAAGCTCAATATAGTCCTCTATTCAAATGCTTCAGAACGTGTTGTCCACAAAAACAAGGAAAGGCACAGTCACGCACACCAGCACAGGCCTTCATTGTCAGTCGGTAATGATTATTTCCTGAAGAGCAGCACGCATTTGGCATATTTAGTTTGCTACCTGTCAGCCAGCGCAATACAGGAAATAGTTAAAGTGTCAGGGAAACTCACAGCACCGACAATAGACTCAACAAGCTTCCTGTAGTAGGGCCTGGGCGGGCGGCCCAGCATGGTATAGCAGTGCAGGATGGGAAATGAGGGCACAGGAACACTGAAGCAAGTGATTTATTCAAAACTAATATTAATAAGCATGTTGTAGCCATCAACCAATAAATAGACAAAAATAAAATAAAAAAAAACAAATTGTAAAAAAAAAGATTGTAGCAATCTTATTAAATGCTACAAGTAAATTTAGACATCACATTTTGAGATTTGCTAAATATTTAAAGGGTTAGCTCACCCAAAATTTAAAATTATGTACTCACCCTCATGTTGTTCCAAAAATCGTAAGACCTTTGTTCACCTTCAAAACACAAATTAAAATATTTTTGATAAAATCTGTTTTTTTTTTGTTGTTTTTTTAAATTTATCTCCCATAGAAAGCAACGAAATTACCACATTCAAGGCCCAGAGAAGTGGTAAAGACATTGTTAAAATAGTCCATGTGCCTACAGTGGTACAACCTCAATGTTATAAAGCAACAAGAATACTTTTTGTGCACAAAAAAACAAAACAAAATTAACTACTTTATTTAACAATTTGAACTGTTGTCACACGCAGTTGACACAGTGAACAGTGCAAGCTTTCATGTTTACGTCACAAACACCGGCTCAGTATTGACCAAACTGTTAACCCGAGCACTACGACGCATGCGTGTGATGCCGACGTTGGAGCCGGCCAATACTGAGCCGGCGTTTGGACATAAACACGAAAGCGCTGAACTGCGGTCACTGTGTCAAATGCGTAGTCTGACAGGGTAGAGAAAAAAATGTTGAATGAAGTCGCTATTTTTGTTTTGTTTTTGTGCACAAAAAGTGAACCACTGTAGTCATATTGACTATTTTAACAATGTCTTTACTACTTCTCTGGACCTTGAATGTGGTAATTTAGTTGCTTTCTATGGGAGATAAAAAACCTCTCGGATTTCATCAAAAATATCTTAAATAGTGTCTTGCGGATTTGGAACGACATAAGGGTGAGTAATAAATGGCAGAAATTTCATTTTTGGGTGAACTAACCCTTTAATACATTCATGCTAAAGGGATCCCAGGGAAAGCCATGGGAAAAAAAAACTAAACCAAACTAAAGATATAGAACAAATCTAGTGAGCTCAATATTACCACAATCTCTGAGAATTTACAGTATAAATAAAAATGCTTCATTTTGATTGTTATATTTTAGCCTACTTGGGTTTCCTCACAGACGAGTAACTAGATCTTCCTGCTGCCAGTTTTCCTGTCCTGTGAGGCTCAACTATAAGTGCTCAACCTCACCTTCTCCACTGAAGGCAGAAAATTCCATAGCTCGTTTATTAGTTCCAGTATTGAAAGCCTGTGTTAAATGTGTTGAATGACATGACATTTCTCAGAAGAACATGCCGCCATATGCAGTCAGGAGAGATTATTCCATGTCAGAAGTTGACCTGCCCTCAGATCAGCTTTCACCAAAAAAAAAAAAAAAAAACATAAAACAACAAAACACGCTCAGCAGCATTCATTTGCAGTTCAACTCTCACCCTGTCTTGTTCTCACTGGCAGTCCAGTCTCCCTCACCATTTAACAGGAACCTTTGCAATGACCGAGGGTAGTTACCCTTTGTTTTAAAGGCTCTGGTTGACTTTACGAGTGAGAGAAATTGCTGCCAGCACCCATTTCTTCTTTTGTTTCTTTACAGGGAGGGGAACAGCAGAAGGAAGAATATATTTAAAGAGCCTAACAAGCAGACGGTGACCACCCCAAACAATTGTAAGGTTAAAACTGTGTCAGTGCAGTGAACAAAAACAACTTTTAAACTGTTGTACCAAACAAATTTTCTAAAATGCATTCCCACCCCAGAGACTTCGAATTGCCTTGGTCATTTCCTTTTGTATACAATATTATGAGCTTAACTCTGAAAGGAGGTAATGGGGTTGTGAGCTTTGACATAGTAATTTAAACTTTTTAATCTCTTTCGATCTGTTTTGTTCCTAACAGACTCCGTAGAGGCATAACTAATTCTTGATAGGAGGAAAAAGCTCTCTCCCATGGCTTTCATGTTGCCAAGAATAGACAGCGTTTATGACTCCAAGATATCATTCCCTGAAATAGAAAGGCACTTAGAAAAATAAACTTCAAAGAACTAAACAGAAACAGATAGTAAGACCTCATGACATCAGCGGGCAACTCTGAGATACTCAAGAGTCAAATGTAAACAATGAATCTACTGTTTTTAAGCAACAAGGGTGGACCACTGCAAAATTGCTGAGTGTTATTTTGTAACCTGGAAAACTTGTTGACTGCATAACATAATATTACGTAACAAAGTGTACTTTGACTCATAGCTAGGCTCACATGGAATCTGTGCACGCAAATATACACAGAACGTGGCACAGTTCTCAACAGAACTGCATCCGTCACTGACAAAGTTTTACACATCACCAACATCTTTATTTATTGAATATTTTGGCTTACTTGTTAAGCTTTCAGCTATTGATAAGCATCAGGTATTTTTGGACGGTGTATATAGCAATTTGTCTGTCTACAAAATGACATGCATCAAAAACTGTGATTAAAGGTACACTATGTAACTTTTTTTGTTCAAAATTCATTTTAATTTAACAATATTACTATTTTACTGTATTTTTGATAAAATATTATTAAAAATATTATCATCCCAAACTTTTAAATGGTATGTATACCTGCCCCCCCCCCCATTCAAAAAAAATTCTAAATAAATTAAAAAAATTCTTATAAAATAGACCATAGAAAGTTTTTGTGTGCTTTGCTCAAACACTAATTCAATTCACCCTACAACTGCAACTGCCTACATTAACACACTAGTGTAAAACCTTAGAGGAAAAACAGCATTCACCTAAAATACACATTTACAATCTTGCTCATTGACACCCTCTTCCCCCATTCCTCTCCTTAACATATAAACACACTCACAATTTCAAACCAATCACCCAAACCATTGTTTCCATGAACAGCCAAATGTGACCCCAACGGCCTCTCCACACACCCAAAGATGTGTATTGTATCCAATACAATCACTGCTAAATAAGTGAATGAACTACCTAAAGACTACATGAATGCCACACAACAGTCTCTAACGGGGGCCATTACATTCTGATAATGTGAGTCATTTGAGAGAAAAGAAGTGTGCAGTCCCTCATGTCTGCATTTACCTGAAATAGAGACAAAGTCTCCATTACTGCCGACCCATATGAGAGAAGATCAGAAGGGCATCAAATCAATAAAATTAAATAATGTAATTCAGATGAATATCATGGCAGAAAGCGTTTGTTTGCTAATGCATCGCAAATGTGAAGAGACGGGTTCTGTGCTTTCGGGGCCTGATGAGAATAAAAAGCGAGGCCATTATCCTGCTATGTTTTTAAAGGCCACCATCCATTAAAACAGGCAGTGATGCTTCTGCAAACACTGGGTATCATCCAAATACGACGAAATCAATTCTCCTGCTGCTTCAGTCTGCTTTGTATTATAAATTGCTGCTGCATTTCTATTGTGCATCCAGATGAAACAAAACAGATGATCCTTTCAGTCATCTCCAGTTTTTGCCTTCTTCCCTCACTCAAACAAAACCAAACAAAAAACACATTTTTGTTTGCTATAGGGGTTTGTGATTCAAAACAGACACACTGCATCTACTGCCAAGCATCTGTATGGTCCACTGAGAAGTAAGCAATGGTCAAGTGTAGTGTTGTCAAAAGTACATACTTCGATAAAGTTTTTAAAAATGTGACGCTTTGAGGGCTGTTGAGTGGATTCGTAAACACCTCTGATTGGCCATTGTGTTCACACACTCATCAGATATGTCTGTGATTGGCTACAATGATCAACACTTCAAAAGCGTCACATTTTTAAAATTTCAGTACCGACTTGGTATCGAAGTCAATACTTCTGACAACACTTGTCAAGTGCAGACAAAACTGGCTTACCCTCAGCCGGCAGCGAGAGGAGGACGGCAGCTCCCAAAACGGTAAATACGATGACCATGGAGGTGCTTTTCATGATGTTGGCTTAGATGCAAAACTGTATGGCTGTCTTGGTCGTGCCGTACTCTTCCACTTTTAAGACAACGAAGTGACCAATTAGCGATGAACACGAGTAGACTGATGAAGAGTATGTGAGAGTGATGAAGGATTCAAGGCCTCTTTACAGCCTCCTCCTGTTTAAGACCCTGTAATGAAGAGAGAGGAACACTTATTAATATTTCAGATCCATCATTGTGACATGTTTCCTTCCTCAGTGCCAGAAAGCAAGCAAGCAAAAGAGGACCGGGGTGGTATTCAAATTCCTTTGCACTTCCATCTTAGCACCATGACTTGTGAGAGCGTGAACCCTGACCCTGTATCAGAGGGGAGATGTGGAATGGCGGCTCTGGAAGTCTGGAAGACTGCTTAAAGGGATAGTTCACACAAAAATTCTTTCATAATTTACTAACCCTCATTTTGTTCCAAACCTGTATAACTGACTTTCTTCAGTGGAATACAAAAGATGATATTTTGAGAAAATATCTCGTGTTGTTTTGTCCATATACAGTAGAAGCCAACGGTCATCAGAACTGTTACCAACACTCCTCAAAATATCTTCTTTTGTGTCATACAGGTTTGGAACAAAACGAGGAGTGTCCCGTTCAAATGGCTGGTGTTGGGTTCTGTCCAGCGCTAATAACATAATGTGTCTGCTCTCTCTTAGCTCCTGCTTGTCTCGATGCAATTAGTGGCTCCCAGAAGCTCTGCGGGACTGGGGGCCTGAATTAACAGGCACAGAGAGGGGGCCGGTGTCTGTCACTTTTCATTTGGCCGAGGGGGACAAAGAGCCCCGACCTGCGCCCTACTTTTCACACTTCCCTGACTCCTGGGTAATGGGGAAACAAAAGGCGGGGCTCCTCTGGCTTACAGGGACCCCTTAAGACTGACTGGATCCCTCTCCACACAGGACCACAGGGCATGGGATGGAGAGGTAGGACCTGCAACAGGTTTTAACAACTTAACCCATCTCTGTTAAAAGGCAGTTCACAGGCAGTACAATTAACTTATTGTACACAATGGCTTTTTTTTAGCAAACAAGAATAAAAAAAAAAATGTTCAAATATAGTGTGTCTCGTTATATCCATAAATAGAGAAAAATTTTGCTTCGGCTACTTTGACGCATGTGGGAGTGTCATAGGTTAGTTGTCACAACGAGCGAGAAAGGCTGCCATGGAGCATGCTAAATCTCAAACCTCCGGGGAATCACCCGTTTTACAGAGGAGCTACAGCTTGCAAAAATAGAATGCGACAGAGCTTGTAATAAAACAAGAATCTGCATTGGCTTTTCTTTTCGGAGATGGTGAGAACTGAGGGATTTGAAATGTTGTAAAAGTGATGCAGAGAAGGCATTTTTATTACTCAACAGTTTAATAAGGTATTTTATTGAACAGGTAAATTGCCATATGTAGATCTCTAATAGAGTTCATTGTAAAGCATTATTGTGAAGGGTCATTTCATTATGGTTGTAGCGATGTGCTTGAATTCATTTTTTAAGGAAGTACCATGTCTATTAATGGGTGTAGCTAAAGTAACATCTTTAGCTAGTCAGCATGAGAGCCTTTCCAACTAAACTGGTTATATCTCTTAAGCCTAGTAGTTCATATTTTATGAGCAGTAGGATAACCATATTAATCTGCACAGTCACGCAGTGCCAAAGCACAGCCAAAACAATGTTCTCCCGCAAAATGCATGCATTCGGCTAGAAGGCCAAAAGTTACATATTGTACCTTTAAAGCCTGTAAATAATCAGAAACACTTTGTAGTTTCGCCTTAGGTAAGATAAAGGCCAAAGACTGGTAAAAACATGCCAGGACTAGTCAGCGCGGAAAGCTTTGGGGCCTGAGGACAGGAAGTGTGCTGACAGAGAAAGAACAATCCTATCATAAGGCTCCTGACACTTACACTTATATCTGTGAACAAGATCATCCCCACCACAGTCACAGCTCACAAACAATATTAAATAAAGTAAAAAAACAAAACAACAAAAAAAACAACAACTTTATATTCAAAAATAAATTATTTCCAATCCGAATCACAAATACATGTTTTGGAAAATCAATTTTCTCTAGTTAAGAATTACTAGAATTACTACAGATGTGAATGTGCAGAGGCACACAGCTTAATATCAATAACAGAGTTTGAAAACTGGCACATAGTGAATCTCTGCAGCAGACAGACCACTATTAAATCAGAAGGCAAAGGTGCCATAAAGTTGTGCAGCTAAATTGCATAATTTATAGTCTCACTGAGCATTCTTTCAGAGAAAAGCTCCTCATTAATTTCCTTTGAATGGATGAAAGACCAGAGAGATGGGGGTACAGGTAAAGCAACTGTAGCCACCATATAGAATGACCACACCTTATAGCAAATCACTGAGGCATGGCGTGTGGTTTCTGGAAAGGCATTCCCACAGTCTTCAATCATATGATGCTTGAAAGGGAAGTCACCGTGGAGACAGAAATCCGAGGAAGAACAGAGCGAGCTGTGTCACTCGTTTCCCTAAAGATAATGCTGCTTTGACAGGTCCTTTGAATATCTTTGTTTTTTCAGCTAAGTCCATTTCATAGAATAAAAGGCTAACAGCAAGACGCCAAACATCCCCTTTCAGACAGGTTTTGGAAAGTCAGGTGAGATCAACAACAGTGGGGATCAGCCGAGATCCTTAAGTCTGTGGTCTTGATCGATGCACAATGAAGAAAAAGAATGTGAATGTGTGTGTGTGTGTATGTGTGTGTGTGGGGGGGAGGGGTATCACGCAGTCCGTGAGGGACATTAACGGCGGGTCCTTGTGGTAATTACAGTATGTCGGGCAGGAAATCCAAACGTTCGCCTATCATCCATCAACCTCAAATATGGCTTATCATTTGAAACACGTAAGTAGTAGCAACTTTACATGGCTGCTTGCTCTAACGTTAACCTAGATAAATGTGTTCGTGCAGAGTGTGGAAGGCAGCTTAAGTATAGCGCGCTTACTGCATGACATGGAAGCGCCAGAGCAATCACTTGCATTTTTAAACTTAAAATACTCTGCCATTTTTTGTCATACAGATAAGAGTAATCATTCTGAACTGTAAAGGGTCTACTTTTATTTGTGTACTCTCACAATAACAACAAAACATTCTTTTGTAAATAAAGAAAACAAACAGGATGCGCTTTCTGCCATCTCAATCTCCCTGAACAGCAGCGCGTCACATGAAAGGAACCGAAATTTAGAGTATAGGCTACTTTCCTCACAGACATGAGAAATATAAATCTTAAATGTCTACTTTTAAACTAACCATTTTAAATAAAAAACAAATACTCTCCGGTTATGTAATCCATAGGAAAGGTGCATTTCTCTCTATAAGTGCATTACTGCGGAGATGATGTGTCAGCATCGTCTACTTCATCTTTGCGGCCGACACTGACTCAGAAAACACTAGTTTATTAATAAACAATTAAAACGTTATTTTATGATAATAAACATATATAAACTTGCTATTATCCGACACATTCATAATCATTACTTTTGCCAGTGCTTTGGGGCAAGCTTTATGCGTGCCCTTGAGCATGAGGCATGTCGCCCCTCAGTATATTTAAGTAATTAAATTAATATTAACGTGCGATTAGTCGACTAATGGCTTAAGTGAACAACTACAAGTCGAATAGAAAAATCTTTAGTCGGGGGAAGCCCTAGCGACAACATACTACTAACGCAACTCAACCAATCCTCCCCTTTATTTTGCGCATACCTTGGGCTGGAACTGTTTAAATGAGGAATATTATGATGTGTACGTTCCCCGAAGAAAACATGAGGTGTTTCAGGGAGTTAAGAAACATAGCATAATAGGTCCTCTTTTACTAAACCTAGTCTAACACAATGTTCAGTGTAGACAGCATCACTGATTATAATGGATTGTATTTGCTTTTGTCGCATTGCGTTGTGTCACTTTACGCCATTTGCCTTCTTTTAAATATGAACTATTTACTTATTATTTTTAAAAATTAACTTTATATATTATATTTATATGTTAAGTTTATTAACATTAACTTCATCAAAGGAGCATTCGATGATGGTAAAAGTAATCTAAATGGAAAAAACAGGTGAAACGAGTATACACAATTCAATAACCAATATCGACCTATAGCAGAAAAAAAAAACCTCTAATATCAGCAGATAACCAATATGGTACCGATTTATAGCGCATAGGTAATGAGAAACTCTTAAAAGCATTGGCAAAAGTACATCACCAAATCTGTGCTAGTACTGAAATGCATCCATTTCTATACAGTCTTCAGGAAAACAAGTCCCCCTCATCATAACACATGCAAACAACAACACAAACATGCTTTTCACCAACGCCAACCATGCTCTCTAACTCGCAGATTGAGTGAATGTGGTATGTGGATATGTGTGCTGGCATGCGTTTCCCTGGCCCCTCCTGGGGGCCCCTCCTTGCAGGCAGCCCAGCGCCTCGCCTGCCTCTCAAGTCACGCCGGCCAGCAGGGAGAGCAGACTTCCTGGCTCCACTCTCATTGTTTGCTTGGCTGCTTCTGAGGCTCATCCAAGGCTGGATTACCATAAGAATACTGAAACGTTCCTGCAGAGCACTCCCCTTCCAAACCTCCTGCTGCACTTCTTCTCTCCTGTCCTCCTCCTCCTCCCCCTCTCTGCCCTCCTCTATCTATCATTCCCTGCTGGCCGCAGCTCTTCCAATATCTCAGTCACGCTCTTCTACCAGGACAGCCCTCCCACAGCCTGCCTTCAGTTTCTCTTCACATTTACAGCCCGTCTTTGGTTTGTATCTGCAGCTTATGTCTGAACAACTCTCAAGAGATACACAGCGCTCTAATGGAAATATAAAAGGGTGTTATTTGGGTATAAGATGTGAATTTAGATGTACAACTGACTGTATCTGACTTGATACCAAAAAAAGTGCAGGAGGGTAAAAATGAATCTTTTTGTGGGTTCATCTACAAAAAAGAAAATCGAGTGGAAAGTGCAGAAAGTTGAAAGGAAGGAAACTAGGGCGGAGGTTTGTGGCAACAGACACAGGGCTCTATCCAGACAGTCGTGGGTTCAAGAACACACTGATGATGGTGTGCGTAGTCTATTGAGGTCATGCTGCTCTACCAATCACCCACGTAGAGGGTACATATTAATGTACCTTGGGTCCTTCTGTGCTCCATTTACCTGTTTTTACTCATGTTTTTATTCATGTTGGCTGACATTCACTACCAGTATAAAGTCTGCACACTTAGAATTTATTTATTTTTTTAATTTGTAACAGTTTTCATCTTAGTTTTAACATAAAATAATAACACTGCTACAACGTATTAAAATAAGAAAACATTGATTTGATGGTTTTCTTTTTCAGTACACAAATGTAACAAAATCACAATCCACTTTTCCTCTTCAGGAAAAAGAAAGCAAGTCCAACTCCCATCGATCCATATGTCTAGACAAGTACTAGACTACAAGCTGCGCTGAGACTGACTGCTTCCAGAGAGTCCCATTTCTCTTCTCAACTTCAACACCTGTGTGGACCCTGCTATAGCTAATGCTAGCATCTCATTCCAACACAATGTAGTTTTACAAACATAATATTTCCTCACACGAAAGACACAAACTTTACTAAAAGTAAGTAAATATGTCTGAGAGATGTTGTGTTAATGGTGGCTCAGAATTACTGCTGTAAACACTCTTTGTTTGGACTTACAAGCCCTGAACAGATCCTGGGAAACTTGCGCAGAGGCTGCTGTGGGTTCACAAGACGGCTAGATTCATTCTAGTCTGTAATTACAACATTGAGCTGAAAATAAGGCTTTGTTTAAGCAGATGCACACGCTCCAGCACATTCCACGACCAAATGTAGCCTAGCTCTCCAGAGAGGGCTTCACGTCACTGAGACATATGGTCGGGAGGTCCCGTTCTGGACAACACACCAGAAGGCCCATGTTCAGTTCAACAATCACAGATCAGCTCTGCTGGAAATTAGACAGAAATGAACTCTGTGTAGTGTTCTGCATTATATTGTTACCATAACAAACCAAATATGCTTTTGAATGATAGTGTATCTGTATTTGTATCATGGTCCAGTCATGTGGCTATGAAGACTCAATTACTATTACTATATATACTTTTCTATTGGTCATGAGAATTGTTGAAATGAAACAAACACCTAGTGACATATGGGGTCAAATGGTTAAAATTGCCAAATACTGCCCAATTACTCTGGTTGAGGCTTCTGGGATCTGGGAATATCTGATCTATTCTATTCAAAACATCAAAGAAAATTGGAAATGTATAAAATAAATGCCTATGTCTTCAATGACTATGAAATAGCTTTATTGTAAGATCTTAAAACTTCTGTATTAAAAACACAGAATATTTCCGAACTGAAAACTTGTGGGGTTAGAAAAAACTGCAAGAGCTACAAGCATGTGGACATCTCTTAGGACTTCATTTTTCTCCATATATTTTTTCCTCTTGCCAATTTTTGATTCAGAAAATTGTGTTCTTCACCCAGGGATGGTCACCTGAGTTCCCTTAATCTACATGTCTTATGAGTGTGAAATCCTGTCTGACAGATCACAGACCACAGTGCGGACCTGTGCAAGCCAATTCCTTTTGGACAAGGAGAACAAAATCCATTTTACTAAGTGGCTAGTCCCTCTGTGTATAGAAACACATGTCATCCAGCTGGCAACTGAAAGTGACATTGCCCCCTTCAAATTGTTTTGAGCTGAAGGACGTTGCCCTGATGAGCAAAGCATAAAAGTGCACTTCATGCAGGGGTCTCCGATGTCTCCAATTCTCTAGGCAGGACGCTAATGGCTGCGGCAGGAGGTTCCTCTGTATCAAACAGATCGTTTTCACACTCTGCAGAGCTCGTGCTGCCAGAATGTCTAATCCTGCATGAGCTTACAAATCAAGATGTCTGCCACAAGGTGTTTAAAAGGATGCTATTTTTTCTTTCTTATCCACATAGATTGGAGAGACATACAATGGCACTGCTGGAGATCTTTTTTTCTTATCTCTGTGGGGTGATGGTTGTTTTTCAAGCGCCAAGGTTTGAGTTGTTGTCTCTCAAAAGGGATTGGGCATGACACAGAATGGAAAAAGGTGCTGCATTTTCCATTACCTGCTTACAAATTCCATGACTGTGGAATGATAAAGAGGTTTTATCATCTGTGGTAAGCTTTCTTCCTGCCCCATAGAGGCAGTTTGGTATAAGCAGAAAACTTCAGCCTGAGGCTTCTGGGATGGTTCATGTACTCAACAAGTCCAGAGTATAAAAATTAAAAAAAAAGAACATTTTTAAGAAAACTCCATGCTTTTAAAGCGATAATCTAACCACAAATGAAAATTCTGTTATTTACTCACCTGATGTCGTTCCAAACATGTATTTCTTATTCAGTGACAAAAGAAGTTTCAACAGTTTTTGGTCAAACAATGAAAGTCAGTGTGGTCTAAAACAACAATGACCTCCATTGACTTGCATTGTAAAGAACCTTAAGGTTATTCTTTTGTGTCTACAGAGGAAAACAAGTCATAAAGGTTTGGAACGACATGAGAATAAGTAAATGATGAGAAAATTTCCATTTTTGGATAAACTATGCCTTTAAGTCAATGAACTTCTCCTATTTTTTCCAAAACGCTGAAACATAAATAGGTCATACTACTCTGTTAAACTACTAAATGTCCGTCATTTTACAACTTGTTTTTACCTAATTGTTGAGTTTACCTAATTAATTACAGCAGCAGGAAGTGCAGTAAAAGACTTTGTTCTTCAGTTGAAGAGTGACATCTGGACACTTTGATCCCAGATCCAACAATCAGTTTGTTTACATTCACTTGAAAAGTTCGATTTTAGTCAGAATAAAACAATAATTTGTCTTTTTAAAATGTAAACCATTTAGTCTAACTGAATTCATGCCAGTCCATTTATGCTTTGTGAAGTTGCACTAAGTGACCTACATTGTAGCTTAGCTTCGTACACACATTTTATTTCAACTATAAAACTTAAAAATACTATAAAAAAATTCTACAGAAACACATTAATTAGTTAACTGTAAGTTTCCTTAACATATACGAATAAACTGTAAATGGTTTAGCAACACAAATGTATGGTTTTTGCAAGTAAAAACTAAGAACTACCATATAATTTATGGTAAAAAAAAAAAAAAAATTGTGTTACATTTTTTATATTCAGTTAATGTTTATTGCATTATTATAGTGTCACGTGTGTTACCCTGATGGTGTTTTGTGTTTGTACGCATGAACATGCGCACCGCCTATATACAATGTTTTATGGACAAGCTGCTTGCAATAGGCTGCAAACTCTGATTAATCATGTGGCTTTCTATTATTATTGTGGTGGTTATCTGTACATTTTAAGTTAAAAGGTAGATTTTGGTAGTTAAAGTAGGTATATTAACATTATGTCACTTAATGAAATATACGGTTATAAGTTGTAAAATATACACGCATCCTCTAAAACTGGAAACATTGTCACAGTATTTTTTTTTTTTACAGTGAATTTCTGGCAACCACAGCTACCAGTTTTTACCATAAATTTAACAGGATTTTTTTTTTTTACAGTGATACATATATAAACATGTCAGAACAGACAAACAGAGCACATAAAACAGGTGGTCAATGTATTACAAACAAAAACCATAGTTAGTTGACAATGTCATTTTCCATTATGCTTCATGTGCATGTTTGAAAGTTTTCCTGCTTCTACTTTCTGCATATTTTCACTGGCATATATGAAATATTCCGTGCCCCATCTCAATATAACTTAGTTATATGTGTGTGGTCTCTGTTTTCGTGTAAGTCAGTACAAGAACAGATTTGTCTGAGCAATTGTATGGGAATCTCAGGCAGTGCGAGTGCAGTTCATGAATGCGAAATTGTACGGCAACAGGGCAGTGTGTTTGCCCAGAAACCACAGTAACGAAGAGGCTGGAGGAACGCGCTGGAAAACTTTAGAGCTGCCCACAGGCGAAGGCCCTGTTTAAAGTCTGGCAGATCACACGGCCTCGTTCAGCTCCACATCCTTTGCAAACATGTGGCTGCAATTGAGTGGAACAGCCCCTCCCTCTAGCCATCCATCCATCTAGCTCCATGTAAACATCCCAGTTCCATACGACTCACTACATCACAGACTGATTGACCCATGCCTCAGAGCGACATCTAAACTCGCACTACAGTCTAATCAAAAGCAAAGCCCTTAAGTACCTGAGAAAATCCCAACAGTGATCCAGTCAATGTGGCGGTATGGAGTTCTGCATGTAAACACAGTTCTCATATGTCGTGGGTCATTAATGGGGGTGGGCTGCAGGGGGATCTGGTCTCTGACAGACCAATCAAGCGCCAATAATTATGAGACAGGAAATCCACTGATTGTGTAGGTCTGTCTCTGTCTCAGGGATGGGGTTAAGGGTTAATCTCTGGGCTTCGGTAATCAAGGTTTTTGTACGCTCCTTCTCCGCTACGAAAATACAGCCAAAGGTGGAGGAAGTAAAGAAAAACTGTGGCATTTACTAATGTAGTTGGCTCTGGATTGAGTCTTTGAAAAAGAAGTGACACTCTGGTAACAGAGCAGAGTGCTCCAATCATTTACCGGCAGTTTAATTTCACAAAGGCTTCTGAGAAATAAGACAGACCTTGATTTACAAAAGAAAAAAAAAAAAAGTATAAAAACACACAGACCAAACAGAAATGGAATAAATTCAATCATAAAGTAAAGGAGAGCATCATACAGCAGTCTGCAACAGGAAGCAGCAGGTTCTTACCTCACAGGGTAGCAAGTGTGGCAGTACATGATGATCCGGGGAATCATGGGTGTCAGTACTAAGAGGCTACTGTCTGTAGATGTATCTCAAGGTAAAGCCACAAACTCTTGTGAAAAACCTTTGTAGTACCTAAAGAGACATGGAGAGCAAAAAAAAAAAAAAAAAAAAAAAAAAGGATGATTATACAATCTGGTGGAAAACTAAGGGCCTGTTTACCTTATTGAAAAAAAAAAAAAAAAAACTAAAATGTGTTTTAAATACATTTATTTCATGGTAAGTATGCTACTAATACATTTACCCCGGTTTCACAGACAAGGCTTAAGCTAGTCCTAGACTAAAATGCATGTTTGAGCTGTTTTAACTGAAAGCAACTTGTACTGACAAATCTTAAAATATGTCAGTGCTATTTTTTTGTCTCAAGATGCACACCAGTAATGTTTTTTTCTTGTGAATGTTTATAAAAGCTACTTAAATATACTAATTGAACTAAGGTCTAATCCTGGCTTAGGTTAAGCCCTGTCTGTGAAACCGGGCCTTACATATTTATGTACTTAATAAAAATACCCTGCAGTTGTACTTTTGGTATACTAAATTGATATACTTAAAGTCTGCTAAATTGGAACAACTAATTTTGTACTTAATGCACTTTAATTGTGCGGAAGTAGTGCTGAGGTCCAACTAAAGATATAATTAAGTATATTTGATTGTGCTAAAGTGGAACTATTGCAAGTATACTTTAGGTACACTTTAAATAACTTGTATTTCAAGACTAATATTATTGAAATACAATCCTTATCATTATTGACATTAAAACACATTTAGGCTTAATATTAAGAAATGTGCAGTGTGCACAAGTAGTACTCCAATTTAAATAAAGTTTAATTATCATTTTTATATCAGTAAGTCTCAAGCGATATGTCAGTAAATATGTTAATATATTTGAACTATACTTAGTATGAAACAAATGTATTTTAAATATATTACTTTTTTACTAGGTTACACCTGGTCATGTCATGCATTTTTATTGATCTGATAGCTATCCGATTTGTTAAAACTGTTCCCTTTACACTTGGCCACATAAATGTGTCTCCGCAAAATGAATATTAATCTGATCTTTAATTCCCGCACTATATGCAAATTTAACAGAGTTCACACCAATGAAAGCAGCAGATATGGGCTGCATTTTATTTATCAACAGCTAATTTCTCTCTCCGCAATAGGAGAGAGAGCAGCATCAGCACTGGTAAAATAATTTAGTCTCGCTACTTTTAATGAAGATGACTGTGTGTTGAGCTTCAGGATGCGACACCGAAATTTCAGTTAAATTTGCATCAGTTTGCATGTCGGTTTGATGAAGAGACATTCAGCTACTCATCTGGGCCATATCTGTGGGAATGTGTGCACTGTCAGATCAGGCTGCAGGCTAACATGCTCTTACACGTTTATTTATTTATTTTTTTAACATTTTGGGAGGAATAAAATTTACATATTCAACAGCCAGATGCATTTACACTTGTCCAGTTTCGCCTGGAATGTGTCTCGAACAACCTCCTCAAGTGGTTTGAGTGATCAGATTTAAATCAGTTTCAAAAGCGTTTCGGAGAGCATTTACACCTGGTCTTTTCATAATCATATAGCTATCCAATCAGAGAAAATGCATTAAATGACCAGGTATAAACAGGCCCATGGAGGAAAGATTACATTTATGAGATAACAACATTAGGAGTCCACTACTGCATAAAACACAAGCAAACAACAATCTTACCATGTCAGAAGAGATTTAGCAGCACTTCTGACTAGAGATAAAATGAAAACTGCCATGACTCTTTTGGATAAAGGAGGAAATTTGTCTTTTTCATATTCAACATCACTATGGAAATAAATTCTCAACGCTAAGGTCAGAAAAGATATTTGGTCTGCCGAATTCCATTTCTGAAAAAAAAAAAAAAAAAAAAGCAACATTCTAAACAATATCTCAATGAACACAAAAACAATTTCCAAAATGTTGACAAGACTAAGTTTAATATAACATCTGTTTAACTTATAACATGAAAGTAAGGTTAATAATATAACTTACATTACACATTTTTCAATTTCAAATTACGGTGATGCAAAAATTAATACACCCCACAACAAAGCTACTACATCTAGTACTTTGTATGGCCTCCATGATTTTTAATGACAGCACCAAGTCTTCTAGGCATGGAATGAACAAGTTGGCGACATTTTGCAACATCTATCTTTTTCCATTCTTCAAGAATGACCTCTTTTAGAGACTGGATGCTGGATGGAGAGTGATGCTCAACTTGTCTCTTCCCCATAGGTGTTCGATTGGCTTCAGATCAGGAGACATACTTGGCCACTGAATCACTTTCACCCTGTTCTTCTTCAGAAATCCAACAGTGGCCTTAGATGTGTGTTTAGGATCATTGTCATGTTGGAAAAGTGCACGACGACCAAGGGCACAGAGTGATGGTAGCATCTTCTCTTTCAGTATAGAGCAGTACATTTGTGAATTCATGATGCCATCAATGAAATACAGCTCCCTGACACCAGCAGCACTCATGCAGCCCCACATAAGGACACTGCCACCACCATGTTTCACTGTAGGCACCATGCATTTTTCTTTGTATTCCTCACCTTTGCGACGCCATACAGTTTTGAAGCCATCAGTTCCAAAAACATTTATCTTGGTCTCATCACTCCAGAGTATAGAGTCCCAGTAGTCTTCATCTTTGTCAGCATGGGCCCTGGCAAACTCTAGGTGGGCTTTTTTGTGCCTGGGCTTTAGGAGAGGCTTCTTTCGTGGACGGCACCCATGCATGCCATTCCTCTGCAGTGTAAGCCATATTGTGTCACGGGAAATAGTCACCCCAGTTTGGCTTTCTACTTCTTTAGATAACTGCAGTGAACTTGCTTGCTGATTTTCTTCAACTCTTCTTATCAGAAGACGCTCCTGTTGAGGTGTTAACTTCCGTGGACGACCTGGACGTCTCTGTGAGATGGTTGCAGTTCCATCTTTTTTAAATTTTTGTACCACTTTTGCTACAGTATTCTGACTGATAAGTAAAGCTTTGCTGATCTTCTTGTAGCCTTCACCTTTCTGGTGTAAAGAAATTATTTTCTTTCTCAGGTCTTTTGACATTTCTCTTCCATGTGGTGCCATTGCTGACAGCATGAAATGGGAAGGGGCTTTAATACCCTTTTATAGTCAACTGTCTGCTGGACACCTGTGTAATGAATAATTAGACTCACCTGTGGTTGAATTCTTGTTAAATTAGACATTTGTAGTCTAAAATTTAGCTTTGATCCAGAGACTTTCAGTGGGGTGTACTCATTTTTGCATCACCCTAATTTGAGTAAAACTGAAAATTTTGTTTTCTAAGTTATATTAACCTTACTTTCATGTTAGAAGTTGAACAGATGTTATATTAAACTTAGTCTTGTCAACATTTTGGAAATTGTTTTTGTGTTCATTGAGATATTGTTTAGAATGTTACTTTTCAAAGGGGGTGTACTCATTTACGCTGAACACTCATCTCATTGCATCACAAATTTAAAAGAGAGTTGAGCCCCTGTTCATTAAATTCTTCCAATTATAAAATTGAATCATGTTAATTTTTCATTAGAGACTTTTTGGTGCGTAAATAAAAGAAAGAAAAAAATATAGAATAGTCTTCAATGTATTCATGATTTCTCACAAGTTGCTTTAGGACACTTTCAGTGTTTCACAGTTGAACAGCTGCCAAATCACAACTTAGCAAGATATCATTTTGGCATTTTCAGCATTACTTGATGTTGGATTATTAAGGAAAAAAAAAAAAAAAAAAACACAATGTAGGGTGACGACTTGGTTTTATGCATCAGTTGTTGATTGGATTTTGAGATGTGGCCACTGCACTCAGAAATGAATACGAGCTTGCAGTCAATTGTAGAGGTGCAGGGTTAAACATTAGGAGGTTGTGAAACATATACATGAATGAATTGTTCTTGGAGGGTGCTTTCATTCACACTGGCAGTTTAGCTCAAAACAGGGCATGATTCGTAAGAAAAATTGGTAATGTGAAAGCTGTCATGCCACACTGCTCACTAAAACCACTTGTGCAGCCTTAGATCAGATCACTTCCATGTTTAGACTATACGTTTGAAAACTGAAAGTACATATTTGCAAGTGAGGTTTGATACAGTATAACAAAGTATGATATGGGCATTTCAAACTCAACCATATTACTTTTGAACTACCAAAAACACAGAAGCTTTAATGTAAATGAGAAACAAATCAAGAGGGTAAATTGTTTGTCGTCAAGAAAGTTCATGTCAAAACTCAACATGGCAAAGTCACTAAATATGTCAAAAAGGAGATCCCAGGATTAAACTGAACTGATACTGTGTGGATTAGCGCCCAACACAGGGCAGAAATGCTTCTTAGACAGAATGTCACCAAGCCTAAGACATTCATATCCACACAGGTGCCAGGAGGAGTTGACCCCACTGCCCTCACTAAGAAAGAGGATTACTTGTTATTTCCCAAGAAGTCCTGGAATGTTGACTTCTTCCCAAATCTGAAGCTTTAGGGATAATCTTTGAAATAAGCCTTATCAAAAATGACAATTAAGCTTTAGGAAATAAGTTTAATTTTAAGTTTTTAATCAGAGCGGCTTGTGTCTGCTCATTTTCACACTCTTGACCAGAAACATGTGGCTTGATTTGTCACATTGTTTTGTTGCAGTGCTGAAAGATGAGCGACAGCTGTAGGAAGTGGAAATCAAACATATGAAGATGCCATCACTGCTGTTAATTCCAGAGGGTTTAGTAAAACCAACAGGAAAGCACGAGGGTGTATAAAAAGCAATTGGGGCTCTGAGGGGAGACTAATACGATCAAAGCGAACGATCAGCCATAGCTAATTGAAATTAAAGCCCATGAAATGAGAAGGTTAGCGTGGTTCACTGAGGCACTGTGGATGGGAACACAGATGCCTCGAGGGAGGGCTCAACTGTGCTTGCAAAGCACCCACTCATTCTTTTTACACTGTGGTTATGATATTCTTTAATGTTTGTGATATTTTACAAGCTCTGAGAGAGCATTCAGTCACGATTCAGCTTCGTGGGAAGGCAACGGCTAAGCTTTTCTGTCAGGATCTTTAGTTTTGTGAGATGACAGCAAACTTGTTTACTGTCAAAGCCACAGGCTTCAAGCACAATTTAAAACCACCAATAAGCAGAAAGCCAGAAAACAGTGCTGAAAATGGTCAGATAATCATACCAAGCCTAAATGCGAACTATGTGAACTAATGCGAACTATGTGATCAGTCAAACAACCACCGGATGTCTTCTTTTGTGCTGAAACACTAACAGTCCATTAAGAGGTGCGACTGGCAAAGTATAAAGGAGAAAGGCAATAATTAACCCTGTGCTCACAATAGTTGAGTGATGATGACCACCATGTAACACATCTGTTCATATTCACCATTTAGGAACTCTTACTCATTTCCTCTACAAAGCAGAGACCTATTACGGAGGAAGTCATTCAATTACAACCAGCCATTCTCCATTCATTTAGGTTATGGCTCTGAAGCAGAAAACACAATATGTAGACTATAGCTCATGGTGCTGTACAAGGCCTTCAGTTAGTCGATCTCCTTGAATCTGCTATTTAATACATAAAAGTAATATTACAACTTACATCTGCACAAAAGGACGCAAATGTGCACGTGACCTTGATGTGCTTGTCTGAATGTATAACTTCGGTTGTGGATGCGCTCTTTCCAAAACAACAATGCTGAAACACAGGCAACTAAATTAAGCACAAAGAATTTACAACATTCTATAACGATAATGTTCTCATTCTAATGTTATGTATATGGAAGTTTGGCACTGCACATCTTGACCTTTCCTGTATTTTTATTATCAAAGTAATTCGAGGCATCACTGCACACTTTTAAAGCCATAATTTCACTTTAGTTCTTCGGTCTGGATGGCATGCTGTCTAACTCTAACCGATCAGAACTTGGGTACCGGCAAAAATTCCGCAATAATCAATTAGAAAAAGATAAGTCGCGGTGATCATCGTTTTCATGATCGATCATCGCTGTCACGTTCAAATATTTGAGTACTCGTGCCCATCCCTAATATATGAAACAAAGTCACTTTTGCTGGAAAACATTATGAATTTTTTTTTTTTTTTTTAATTTTCAACTCATTCTATCTAATGCTTTCAAGACTAACATGTTGTGATTTTTTAAATACTAGTATTGAACAACATTTCATTTCGAATTTCACGCATCACAAAAATCGAGAATAGAAACACATGAAAAAAAGAACTGGTTCCTCAACTGTTATAAAACTCTCACACTTACCCCTAGCCATAAGGGCATCCTTATTGTCAAACCTTGAGGTTCTATATGCATTTAATCTATATACATGCAGAAATTATATCCTGTTTTCTTTGACTGTGATGGATGGACTTGTCTTGCTGGAGGCCTCAGTGCTAATGAATGTTTTTTATTGAGGGTTTTGTTCAGGGTTCAGCAGTACTATAAGCACAAGCAAAGTTCAGACTGAGAGAGTCAGACTCTGGAAATGCCCCTCTTTAAAGTTGTGTGGTTCTGTGCAGATGCCAAACACATCTCAGACCTGACATAATGCGCTGCAAAAATGCAGACGGCATGGTTTGGGAAGATCTTTCCATAATAAAATGTCAAATATAACTACCCATGCAAAGCAGAGGGAAAAGATCCAATACTCAAACAATCAAAACAGTATGCAAAAAAGAGCATGCAATACATTTTGAATAAACCTTACATCTTTAAAAAGCAATATGGGAAAAACTATAAATATGCTCATGTGACCAACATAGCATCCAGGGCTCGACAATAAGGACTGCCCAATGCCCTGGGGCCAGCGTGAACAACACTTGGGACAGTTGACGGAACTGTCACTTGCCCGATCGAGCCAGTGCTGCATCATCCCAAACCTTTATCATTTCACATGTTTTTAAGCCTTGCCAATTTAAATATTACCCAGAAAACTGCATCTCAGTCAAGGTGCAAATACTGAATTGAGTCTTTTAGCCACGTTTCCACCACAGGAACTTTACCCAGAAACTAGGAACTTTGGGGTGGTACTCGGTGTGTTTTGACCACAGGAACCAGGGTCTAAATGAAGTTCCGGGTAAAAAATTCCCCCTCTGAAAGTACCTGCTCTCTAGGTAGTACTTTTTCAAAGTTCTGGAACTTTCGGGGGTAGGACTTGCACGCTGAACATGCTGATTGGTTGAGTTCACGCAGCATTTTGATTGGTTGACTCCACGCAGCATTTTATTTCAACCATCGTTTTTTTAAAGTCTGTTGCAGTGCGTGCAGTAAGAGTGGTTTGCTATTCGAATCAACAATGGAGTTTAAAAAACACGACCGACGGACAGACGATGAGGTTTAGGCTTTATTAAGCTTATATGCGGAGGACGAAATCCAGCGGTAACTGGAAAGTCGCGCGCAGTCCTACGTCACCAGACTATCTTCACGGTACTTTAGACCGCTATGGAAACGCAGCTAGCAATAGGTCTGGGGGGAAAAAAGTTCCTGGGACAAGTTGTTCCGGATCATTTCAGTGGAAACGCGGCTTTTCAAGTCTTCTTGCGCTTGAACGGACATAAACACACAAAAAAATTATGTCAACATGCCCGTATTGGCAAGTATCCTCATAAATACAGTCGGTTATGGCTTAAGTGAACATAAACAGTTGAGAAAGAAAACGTGTATCAGTATATTGGATCCGTGCAATCTCTCTTAAAGTGACAGCAGTAATAAATGCGAGTTAGACTAGTTGTTTTGGTGTCATAACCTTATTTATAAAGGTTACATGGGTCAAAAACAATAACCAGGCCTATTTTATTGTATTACTTTTTTGTGGTGGGGGCCAGTGAAAATTTTGGCAGGGCAAGTAAAAATCTGAACCAGTAGAAAATATCCTTAGCATTGAGCCCTGGGAACATAGTGGCAGGCTCTAGCTATAAGTCACTACTGGATTGGTATAAAGGAGTAGCACTAGATGGTAGATCTAAACATTGGGAGGTCTCGGCACAGCAAATAATGGACGTGTGTGTGCTTTGCACGCTCAGCTAACCACAACCAACTCTGCTCTATTGTTCTGTGTGGTCACAACAAAACCCTCCTGAAAGACATGGCATTTCCTATACAGAGACAGATAAAGAGAGGGACATGGAAAAAGGTATTACATAGAGCTCTACGTCAACATGAGGGTGTAAAGGCTTAACAAAGGCTAATTTAGTTGCGGTTTCCAAATACAAGTGTTTTCTGTACATTTCCTTTAAAAGCATACGTCAAATAGTATTTGATGAACTCAACCTGCATGCATGAAAGATGTGCTTCACTTCAAAGTAGTAAACAAGATTTTTTCATGTAATTTTAACCTGAAACAACTTCAGTCCTTTCTCAAAGCTGCTCAAAAGAATCATTCTTCACTTGCCAACAGCATACAGGCCATTTGCAGATTTGGCATTCATTAAGATTTGAAGATAACATTTAGTGAGAAAAGATTCACCAAGCGGGGATGCGCGCTCCACCTTTCCATGCACTAAAAAAGGGAAATAAACAGGCTTACTGTTACTGCAGAAAGTGATAAGATCTCCCCAGACTCAATTTCATTCTGCCATTCAAGGCCATGAAACTAGTCCTCCTCTGGTTTTTCGCTACCACATCTTATTACAGCCAAGGTTAATTACACAACATTAAACTGAACAGACTACTATGAAGCATGCAACTCCATATACGGAGTATTAAAGGGATAGTTCATCCAAAAATGATAATTCTGTCATTTTCTCACCCTGATGACCCTTATTCTTCTGTGGAAGGTCATTTTTAACAATTCTTGTTTGGTTTTTGTTCATATAATGCAAGTCAGTGGGGGTTAATGTTGTTTTGGACCCCCTTGACTTCAAAAAAAAAAAAACAAGAAAGTTTTCGAATTATCTTCTTGAACAAAAACAGCTGAAACATTCTTCAGAATATCTTCATTTGTGTTCTGCAGAAGAAAACAAGTCATACGGGTTTGAAACAACATGTAAATGATGACAGAATATTCATTTTTTTGGGGTGAATGATCCCTTTAAGCAAATCAGAGCATGTAAGACTAAAAGCAGCTTTGCTTAAAGAAACGTTCTTGTCTGATTCAGCTTAGAGCGCACAGGGACCGAAACCTGACTCTTTTACTCTCTCTCTTCCCCCTTTCCATTCTCCCTCCCTCGTGTTCTCTTTCTCTCTCCTCCCCCCTTTCCAAGGAGAGGCTCTTCTATGGCCAGACGAAAGGCCCACAGGCTGAAAAATAAAGAGCGAGTCATGCATGGAGGAAGCGGGCCACCATTTCTCCTTTAAATACAGCCATAACGATATATAAATAAAGAAAGCCTGGCTCTTAGGGAGAAAATTAGATTTGTTTCTCTCTTCCCCTCCCACTCCAGTCCTTCTATTTTAGTTGCAAGCAGAGCACAGGCCTTTTTCTGGCCTGTGGCTGCAGGAGCAATTCAGATTGCTGAAGGTTTCATGTGCTGTAAGAGGTGGGAGGGGTGCTGTTTTTGAGCCCACATCTTGCACATACAAACATGCTAGTAGATTAGAAAACATGATGCAAATGGCAAGAAATGGGTGCCAAAGGTTTGTGAGAAAGAACAGGCATGAGACAAATCTATCTGACACAGATTGTGAATGTGAATTCTTGTGTCAAGGGCAGGGCTGACCTTATAAACATGCTTCAGGGCAAGTACAAGTAGTCCTGATTATACGTCTGTATTTACACAATTCATGCACTAAATAATCATACGCATTCAATGTATGCAATTACACAACAAATAAAGAGAGCTGTCTAATCTAACACCAACATTGCAAAAAAAAAATTGTTTGCTTAACCAGTATTTTTTCTCTTGTTTACCAAAACATTCAAACATATTTTTACTTGGGAAGCAATATTGCATAATATATTGAGACATATATATTAAATTTGTTCTTAAAACTTATTATATTGAGACATTATATATATATATATATATATATAATGTCTCAATATAATATGTATAAAATTTAACAAAATTATTGATGTTTCTGTTTAAATCTAGAAAACTGCTAATGGAATGAGAAAAGTTTTCTTGCAAATAATGCACCTTATTTTTTTGTTTGTTTGTTTGTTTGTTTGTTTTATTGTTGCAGTGCATTATTTACACTAAACTAAATCCAAAAGTAATAATGGGAAAAATAAGATTTACACCATAAGCTAAACTCTCACTAATTAATTAATTAAAAAAAAAGCTAATAAATATAGCTTTATTCAGACAACAAAGAGTTAAAAGAACTTTGTTTTGTCAAGCAATGTGGTTTTCACACAATTTTGCATGAGAATACATGTGGTGGTTAGACCAGTGCATGCAACAGGAATCTGCACAGGCAAAAGGAGACCCCATTTAGAAAACAGTCTGCCTTCAATTAACATTATTCACACTTGCCAACATGCTATCTCATATCTGTTCACAATGATATCTCCACAATCAAGGACTTTCAGCATATTAAGTAGCTGAAAGTGCCCTATGTTTACTTGAACGACTATTCGTATTCACAACAACACTAAGAGAGGAAAAATAAACTGTAGGCATTAGGTCTATTTGTGTTTCCGAACACTGCCACTAAAAAAGAGAGGGCTTCTCAGAAGAGCCAAGAGCAAGCACAGGCCTTTCTTAGGTTCTCTGTTTTTCATTTGGAGCTTTCTGCACTTTTTTTCCCTCCACAAATCTGAAAGACCAATACCACGGTAAATTAAGATATATGGATAGAACTGCCTCTCTCCTCGTAGGAGATTTATCTCTGTCTCCGTGTTTAATTGCCCCTGGGACTAATCATGGGTCTGTTCATTCTCTAGGTGCTGTGGAGGGTCAGGACCAAAAAAAAAAAAAAGATTTACACTTTATTCTAAACGTCCCTCTAAAACAACTTAGAAGAAACTGCATAAGTTTTCAAAGGAGACATAAATGTTATAGACCAATAGCTCATAGTTAAGGGTGTTAAAATTTCACACAGAAAGCTGAGTGAATTGTGGAAACATAATCCAAGTAGTCTTCTATTTTACAAATACTCAAAAATAAGAAAACAACCAAGGCAAAAATGCAACAAATGAGTCAGAATGACCGGTTGTCCATAATCGGTTTGACCAACTTAATTAGTTATCAGTTCTTTAATATCAGGTCTATCGATAAACAGCATAATTTTGTGGCAGCACCCAAAAACAGTATTCAGAGATAAACTAACTAATGTAATGTAGAGCTCAAAACAAATATCTAAGTTAATTTGTGACATTTAAATCGCAAAAGCTTGCATAAATATAATAGCATAAATAACAACGGTATTGCTGTCAATGCAATAATCATAATAAATATCATGTTTTTTGTTGTAGTCATTTAGTTAGGATTGTGTTAAGAAGAAATTAAGCCACAGTTCTGGCAAAAATGGGTTATTGGACACTTTAACATAAAAATAATCTTTATGTATCGTTAATGCAAAGACAACATAGCTCTCTAATAAAGGACAAAGACTTTTTAATTCAACTACTGACAAAGGCCAATCCGAGCTACACAGCAAGCAGGTAGTAGTCGTGATTTAACACGATGCATGTTGGGACTTGACAACAAAACCCAAACACAGATGTTATCAAAGCAACATCAAACAAAAATGCTAGAAACAATATGGAGCACCGTAGACAGAAATTAGTAATGTACGCTTGCTTTATGAGAACATGGTTGTTGTAGAAAAAGATTATATACAAAAGGGCTGGAATAGGAAAATAGTAGATATGGGTGAAAAGAAGCATTTACAAACACTGTATATAAGAAATCCCTTTGTCAAACATTGTATTATTTGCCTTGCTCGTTTAAAGCGTCCATTTTTTGCAGAACGAAACCATGACAAGAGAAACAAACTTTCCCCCTCCACAACCGGAAAGAAAATCATCACGCAAATATCCGGAATCCCCACTTACCTATTTGATGAAGGCGCTAAAACAACTCAAAATCCTTCCAAATTAGGACTTATGACTCGTGACGAAGGTCTACTTCAAAACGTGAATTATAGAGACTTTCTGTGGTGAGATTTTCTCCTGCTTTAGTGGACGTTTTTCTCCGGTTTCTTTCGTTCTTTCCTCTGTAGTAGTGCCTCTGTGTGAGGGAACATTCCACTCGTGAGCGTAACGCGATGAGCCCTGATTCAATCCTCCAATCACAGCAGCGCGCTGCTTTAGTCCCCCAATCACAGCAGCGCGGCTGAGCGCGAGCGTTCCACTCGCAGACCCGCGCGGTGAAAAACAAGCTGAATATACGCGCATCCAGGGAGAGGATGGATGAATGGGAGGGGGTCGCCCAAAAATGAGAGCCGCGGATGCCATCTGGTGTCAACATGAGGAAGAATTATAGTAGCAGTTTAACTTTTATGTTTATAATAATGAAGGCTACCCTACTTTTACTAATATAAAAAGCGGACATCTATTTTATGTGTATTACTTACATAATACCGCTTTTTATATTAGTAAAAGTACACATAAACGTAAGGGAGAAGTATGAACTTATACACAGACAGAGAAGGTAAGCGTGAACTACTTGTCACTCTGAATTATAGTACCATCTGCAGGTCAGTATTGGTGTTGCAGAAACTGACTGGGTGAATATTGCAGACGCTCCATTTGGTATGAATTTATATAAACAACGAGCATTAAAATAAAGTTTTATAATTCAAAATTTTCTTTGTGTGGAAATGTATTACTGTTTACCTTACAAAGAACTTAGTACACCCAAAAGAGTCAATCCAATAACCAGAAGGCTTTGTAAATAAACAAGTCACACTGACACTTTTGTTTATTTGGTTAAAAGTAATAATGTTTTATTCACATTAACAATAGTACATTTGGTTTGTATTTCAATATGTGCTGTGGTGTGGATTATTGCAGTGGATGTGGTACATAATCTTATAATTTCTCTCAGGGTTAGCTTTTTTTTTTTTACATCAGCAATTCATTCAGGCAATTCATTATTCAGCAATAATTTAGGATAAACAGGAGAAGAAGAGAGAAGAAAAAAGAGAAAAGATAAACAAAAGAGAAGAAAAAGAGAAACATAAAATGAAAAAGAAAATGACAACTAAGCACTATGCACTATGTTTCAGTGACTGAAAGTTACATGAAACAAACAGACATATGAACATCAAACACAGGAGCTTTGTGTGTTCACTTACAGGCTAGTTTATAACTCTAACTCACATTCCAGTCACTAAACTACTTCTCTCTGCCTATTGCACCCTCATTTTACATCGTCTTCTGGATTCTTTGTTGATTGTTGCCTCAACTTCTGTCCAGCAACATTAGGAGGCATTTACCCCTGGATGTTAAGGATCTGTGCAGATAGGCCGTGGTGCCAGTTTTTCAGTTTGGCAAATCGTGGGCCTTTTACCTCTGATTCAAATTTCTCCCTGTAAAAAAAACAAAACAAAAACAAAAACAAAAACGCATAAATGATTTTAATTAATCACAAGATCTTTATATGCTCCAACCATACAAATTGTGTCAGTGCCCTTGTGAAAAAGAAGTGTGCTTAATTGTATTGAATCAAACTTTTCAACTTTAAATATACCAAGATGACGCACTCATATTACTATGTATATGGCAGAAAATGCCCCGCCTTCTAAATAAAAGAGCCAATCTCCAATTGGTTAAGTCATCAGGTGTGTTCGACTTGAAGCGGCGCTGCGCAGACCAATCGTTTTATGACACCCAAGTACCGCAAGAGCGATTAGAGAGCAGCTGGCTCTGTATGCTTTTGAATTGCTCTTGCAGTACTTTGATGTCATACAAGATGAACAGCTGCCATTAGAAGCTCCAGTTGCCATAGTCAGTTTCCTGAGACGCACGCTTAGGACTGCACATGCTCATTGGCTGGTCCAGCTTGAAATATAACACAGTTTGAGCATAAGAAACAACATTATGGAACAGTTCATATCAGATTTTGTTGTTGATTTAAAATATGTTATTTAAATAACATATTTTAAATAACCTCCTCTAATCCCTCTCTATTGTAGCTTATGATACTCTGAGCATTACCTAAGACTTGTATTGTGAGCACTTTTTGTGTCTATTTGCCTCGCCATGACGACTCGCTTGTTGTATTCCTCACTTGTAAGTCGCTTTGGATAAAAGCGTCTGCCAAATGAGTAAATTTAAATGTAAATGTAAATGTAAATGTAAATATGGCAAACAGTTCTTGAGATTTTAGGATTTCCCTATTCAAATAGATAGGAATTGGTCTTGGATGCCCAAAATTGCTGCCTGGAGGCATTGCAAATATGACCACCGGGTGAACAGACTTTCCTAGAAAGGGACTTTGATTGAATGTGCACTTTCAGTTTACTTCAAATATTAAAAGTATATTTTTAAAGCACAGTATTTGCAGTCAATATATTATTAATTTAAAAAAGGCCACTTAAGGGTGCTTAAAGAGAGTACACTTTCCTGACTATGTTTCTTAGCATGAAAAGGGCACTTTTTTTTTTTTTACTTTAAAATACATTTTAAATCATTATGTTTTAATCTTTTGTCGTGCTTTGTACACTTATTTTGATGTGTTGGCAAACATACACATGTAAAGTACTTGATTATAATTTTAACTAATGTGTTATTCAATAATCCATTTAAAGTTAATTTAAATTTTAAATGTGCTAAACTGAAATCTCATCATTACAAATATGTAAATACAAATATATTTTAATACATACAAACTTCGGTTACAGTTTATTTTGTCAGTATTACAGTGTAGTTATACATTCAGATACTGAGTAATAATAATTAACTACATGTACTTACTATAAGTTTAGGGTTAGGATGAGGGTTTGGTTTGGGGTTAATTGCATGTAATTATGCATAATTCCTAGTTATTACTAACATGTGTAACAATGACACTGTAAAATAAAGTGTTACCCAAATTTCAATAGAAACTAAATTAAAGTATATTTTAGTTGCCATGAATTCTTGTCAGTATTTGGCAGTGCACTTTTCAACAGAAAGACAATAGAAATAATTATGAAATTACATATAAAATTGTACTTAAGTCCTACTTAAGTGGGTCAAAAAGCACTTTTAAGGTAATCTAATTGCATCTACACTGTGTTCCAAATTATTATGCAAGTAGCATACCTGTAGGATTTCAGTACAATAAACATTCAGATTAAGTGTTCAGATAAGTGTTTGTTTGTTTTATTTATTTATTTTTTTGTTCTGTTATCTTTTTAGATAACTGGTATCGATCTCAAACAGGTTTGCTCAATAGTTTATCAGGTCTTCTTTGGTAAATGGAAACCCTACTTAAAGAGGTTGTTCCACATTATTAAGCAAGTAACAGTTCTCATGCAATGTGGTGAGGAAAGATCTTTTTGAAATGAAAAGCATGAAATGGTGCAATGTCTTGCAAAAGGCATGAAAACTTACTTTGTGAAAACTGAATAGACATTATCAAATGTCAAAAGATTTGTGAGTGATTTAGAGCACAGAAGAACTCGGTCAGAAAAGGCTTATTAAGAAAAGTTTCTGTCAAACAAATTAATTGTAAGGACATCTATAAAAAAGTATCATGTATTCATGTATTTCTACACCCACAGTAAACTTTTCTCTTTGCGAGCTTTGGTTATAGGTGGCTAAAATGCATCTTTACACACAACTGCCAGCCTGCATGGAGAGGTTCTTGAGGCTCCAGAGACACCAGCAGCTTCAAGTATCTGTTTGCTTCTGAACAGTATAGCTGTCCTTTTAATACAATTAATTTGTTTGACAGAAATGTTCCTTAATAATCCTTTATCTGACCGGGTTTTTCTGCGCTCTAAATCGCTCACAAATCTTTTGATAATTTGATCATCTCTATTCAGTTTTCACAATATATTAGTTGTTTTCATGCCTTTTGCAAGACATTTCATGCTTTTCATCTTCAGAAAGATCTTTCTTCCTCCCCATATTGCATGAGAACTGTGACTTGCTTAATAATGTGGAATAATCTCTTTAAAGGCATAGTTCAGCCAAAAATGAAAATGATGTCATTAATTACTCACCCTCAAGACGTTTCAAACCCGTAAGACTTTCGTTCATATTCGGAACACAAATGAAGATCTTTTTAATAGAATCTGAGAGCTTTCTGTCCCTCCATTGACAGCCTATGCAACTACCACTTTCAAGCCACAGAAAGGTAGTAAAGACATCATTAAAGTAATCCAATCTCAAACGCGCATTTACAAGAACACCACGACGCATGCATGTTGTGTTGACGCGAGAGCAGACGTTGTTGCGTGAATGCAAATTGGGGATTAATATTTTGAAAATAAAGTGGTAAATTATGTTTTTTTGCGCAAACAAAGCATTCGCTTCGCTTCATAAAACTGAGCTTAAACCACTGGAGTTAAATGGATTACTTTAATTATGTCTTTACTACCTTTCTGGGTCTTAAAAATGGTAGTTGCATAGGCTGTCAATGGAGGGACAGAAAGCTCTCAGATTTTATTAAAAAGGTCTTAATTTGTGTTCCGAAGATGAACAAAAGTCTTATGGGTTTGGAACAGCATGAGGGTGAGTAATTAATCAGAATTTTCATTTTTGGGTGAACTATCCCTTTAAGTATGTTTTCCATTTACCTAAGAAGACCTGGCAAACTACTAAACAAACCTGTCTGAGACTGATACCAGTTTATTGTTCTAAAATCATACTGATATGTCACTTGCATAACAATTTGAAACACATTTTTTTATATATATAAATTTAAACTATAATATATTTTCAATTAATTGTAAATAAGGGTGAAGACTGCAAAAATTGAGACAAAGTTGATTTACCTTGATTTTCTAAGAGCCTCTTCATCTGGATCTTGCACTGTGACGTAAAAAATAAAAATAGAGTTACCCTTTACAGGCCCTTTACAAGTTTTCAAAATAAAGTGCAAACTGATTTATATCACACAAACACTAGCAGTCATCTTATGTCAGTGCATCTAAAGCATGTCAGCCCTTTCAGTTCAAACCAATTTCCAGTCCACATTAAGAAAGTCTGTACTCACAATACTCCGTTCCTGTGATATGAGCCAGGATGCGGAAGGACTTGGACTGCAGGTTGGCAGCGCGACGGGCCCATTCAGACATCTCCGGCTCCTTATCATCAGGTTTGATTACGGCCTGGTACACTGGAGAAGCACTGTCCACAAGAGGGTCTTTAATAGGAAGTGAGCTACTCCCAAACAGAGAGAAAAGGGGAAAAAAAAACAAGATCAGTCATTCATCTGTGTTCTCTGAATATGTGTATGTCAAATAATTACAAATGATTACATAATTGCATTTCCAATAATCATAATAAAGGACAGTATTTGCTGAATTGATATATGAATTAATAAAGAAACTTTTTTGTATTACGCTTCTTGTGAAGATGTGCATTATTTTAATTACAGTTCTATCTTAGTGAGAGATCTGTGATGGAGGAAGTGACTGAAGAATGAGTTAGGATAAACTGTATGCAGAGTTCCCATATTAGGAGAAGGTAAAGATGTTAGACATTTTAAGATGTAGTAATTCTCCCCTGGCAGATATACTCAGAACATTGCTTTTAGGTTTTGTCTTCATTCGTTTTTTAATACAAGGTTATTTATTTTTCTTTATTGCACTCCATTTACTTTACTTACATATTCACAACAGTGTAACATGGTAATTGAAAAATAACCAAAAAAGTCCACTTCAGTGTTTATGCAATCAGCCTTTAACAGAGAATATAACATGTGAGATGAGTCAATGCAGCTGTGACGGATCTAAACAGACTGTTGGCTACTTACGCCAAGGGAGATCCAGCGGAGTCATCACCACTGTCAATCACATGATGAACCAGGATGGGAGGGAGCAAGACAGTGCCGTGTCACATGGAGGGAAGGGAAAGGCGAAGGGGGTGAGGCGAGGATGAGTGATGAGGTATGGTTGGGTAGTTGTGGATGGAGTGACATAATTACAAGCAGAAGAGGAAGGAAAAGCACAGATGAGGTTGATACACATGACCTTGTGGAAGCCTGAAATCAGCCCAGACTAGATGACCAACAATGAGCTCCTACTGTTATAAACACTGCAAACTGGAGCAAGTTTTATAGATGCTAATCAAAAACAGTACACTGAAAATATAAAGATGCGAAATGAGGGGAAATACATTTACTTTTCCTAACATCTCATAACAAATTTCAAGAATTTGCCTTATTTTAATAGAGTGCTTCAGGGATGACATGTTTTGTAGGCCAAAACCTACAAACGAATTAGCATTTTAGAACTTCCTGAATCAATGGGGTTTTTAAATGGGTTTTTGGTTAAATGCCAGAAATAGGTTTGTGGTGAACACAAGTTCAAGATATTTTCACATTTTGTTCTATGACATAAAATACATAAGTAATACCCTCTTGTGATTTTTTTCAAAGCTTTTACTTTTCTTGAAAAAGTATAATTGCTAAAAATTGCCTAAATGGGCTTTTCACACTTGAAATAGGCCTATTCACCCTGGGTCATTCTAAACCCCGGGTAAACGGAATCCTAGGTTATCTTTATTTACGTTTTGACTGCTCATAATATAGCCTACCCGGGGTTAACAGTTAATCCTGGGTATTCATAAACTGCCATTTCACATTGCACATTTCTAAACCCTGGGTTAAAGTCCTTATTTGAATATTCGCGGTGTCAGTGTTACTGACTGGACAAATGCAACACGTGACCTGTTTACGTAAAGGCTTCTAGCATGGCGCATCCTCATATTACACATTGTTGACTGCAATAATCTCAAGTTTTTCTGAGTGAACTTTTCAAACTATAAAGGTAAGAATGAAACGGTCTCTTCTTCACTCCAATCGTTGCGTTTTCCATCGCCGTTTGACATTTTTCCTATCATATGCAGAAACGACTGTTTATATACATCGTGTTTCCGTGTCTGCCCAAAGCGTGTGAATATAAGGCACGCGATTGGTTGTCGGTTGCTGCTAAGCATCTAGTTGTAACATTCTAACACTGAATCGTTTCACACTGTATAAGTTTGGCACCGCAATGCGGGGGTTAACACCGCAAAAGCTGCTCCAGAGCAGGGTTTCATAACCCTGGGTAAAATGTAGTGCTAACCCTGCATCTAAATTACAAGTGTGAAACGCTCCTTTACCCGGGGTTAAAAGTCTTGTTTAGAATGACGATAACCTGGGGTAACAGGTAAACTCATCTACTCACTAGTCCGCTTTCACAGCCTCATTTTGTTTAGAATTTCGCTCTTGCAAACTATTCTAACTCAACCTTTCAGACTGAAAGATTTGTCAGTAGCATAATGGTGGTGATGTTTAAGTCATGTGACCATAGTGTAGGTCACAGAGCTTATGTTTGGCAATATTCCAAAAGCCAATGAAAAGATCTGAGTTGTTGTTGTTGAGGGAAATAGGGTGGTACTAACTAAAAAAAATGATGGCCTACAAAAATATGTAATCACTGTAGCCCTCTATGGAGGCCTCCTTAGTTCTTGCTTGTGCCCTAAATTGCTACATACAGTGGCCCTTAAAAGTATTTAGACGCTCAAATAGTCCACTCAAAAATTGCCATCTTCTGTTATTCTTTGACAGAAGAGAATAACAAAGAGTGGGCTGTTAAACTGTGGGAACCGAAACATAAATAAATCGCTCAGAGATGCGTTTCTAAAAAAGCATTGTGCACTTAAAACCACCAATTTTTTTTTTTTTTTTTTTAGTTGTGTGAACCACTTTTTAATGATAGTCTACTTCTTTTTCCTGATTTTCAAGTTGTCATTCAATTTCATTGTATTGAAAAGTGTGTTCATGAGAGTTAGCAAATAATGACAGAATTTCCATTTTAAGTGAACTATTCCTTTTAAAAGTATCATTGCATTAAATATCGAAATATAATAGTGTTTCTAATGCAATGACATTCATGTAGTGTGGCTTAATGTTCATTTTGGGGCCACTGTATCACTTTCTTACCTCAGCTTTCACCTAAGCATCAGTGTAGTAAAGTACTGGACAGGGCCAGAGACGTACCTCATCTCGTTTCCTCTGGCTTGGGCCTGACCAGCAATGGCATCCATAATAGCATCCTGAGAGTACATGCTAATAGGAGTGTTGTATTGGGCATGAATGATAGTAGCCTTCCCACCAGGACCCTTCACCTCAATAGGCTTGTGAGTGGACAAAGCAGAGTCCTTCAGTGCAATGGGGTTGAAGCTGGGAACATATTCTTGGCTGTAAGAGTTCAGGTGAGGGAGTGTCCGGGGTGCGATAGTGTAGAGGAGAGTGGGTGATGGCGAGGAGCCAGAAATATGAGGGAAAACAGAGAGATAGAGGCCATTTGACAGTGAGAACAATGTATGCTTGACTTACCTTACTTAATAGGCTACATCTGTATTATTAAACAGCACTGAGTTTTACAATACTACAGTTTGCTACTTAGTTTGAATTGTTTACACCAGCTGTTAGTTTCTTGTTTTACATTCTAATAAAATCCCATGTCTGAAAATACAATGTCCTGTATAATAAATGCATCTGGGCTTTCAATCTTAAATGTAAAAGACATGGCATGCAATAGTTCCACTTATTATACTTAAAATAAATCATGCAAAGATGCATTGACCAATACAACTATAACCAAAACCAACTATAGATTTATCCAGTTTAAATACTTCACTCAAAAGCATTTAACATTTCATCATGTCTGAAATGTCAAATTGTTCAAAATAGCTTTTGAACATTCAGGAGTTGAAAATGTAAGCATGCAAACCACAACCACAGTACTACATGTGGCCATGCTTCAGAGCACACAGATTCACACGCAACTCTGGAGATTTTGTATTCAAAATCTGTTACTGACTTTGCAGCTGTGTTGGCAATGACCTGGGATGAAATAGAGGAATATGGACAAAAAAAAAGAAAGAAAGAAACACAAAAGAGGCAGTGTTAGCCTTGATTTGGCAGTGTGTTGAATGATAATAGATCCACGTACATGTAAATTAGCAGGGAAAACTCAACATTAACATAGAATGCAAACTGCTTCACTTTGCCTAAAGAACTTGCACCTTAAACCTGAATATATTTAAATATAGTGGTGATAGTTCACCTGTCATTGTATTTCACATTTTTCACCTTCATGTAATTTAAAACCTGTATGACTTTCTTCAGTGGAACACAAAAAAAGGTAAGGATTTTTTTCCCCATACAATGAAAGACTTTTATTGTACGGACAAAAACAGTTCTTCAACTTTCTTCAAAATATCTTCTTTTGTGTTCTGCAGAAGTAAAAAATTTTAATACAAGTTTGGAATGACCTGTGGGTAAGTAAATGATGACAGTCATTAAAAATGTACTCAGATTTCTTGTAATATATTTTGCCATGATGTAGCTGATGGTTATTACTGGTCACATTTCTCATAACAATGACATTCTGGATTGTTCCTAGAACAGATTGATTGACTGGAACAGGAGTTTGGCTGCAGTGGGACAAAAAGAGAACACTGGAGCTAAATAACACTCATCCTCTCATCAAAGACTATATACAGATAGACGGTGCACTCATATTACTATGAATGGGCGAAAGTGCAACACGCGATTGGTAAAGTCATTGCATCACTGCATCTGCCCTCACATATAAACATTGATCAGCGAACATAAACAGAAGCTCAACTAAACCTGAATGAAGCGCGAGAACAAACTGCGGAAGCTCAAACTTGCTGCGTAACTAGTGAGGCACATAACATTTTTAAAACTTAAACTAACGTTAACTAAAAAAATTCAAATAAAAGCTGTCAAAATTCTAATAATAAATACTGTAATAATATATAATACGAAAACAACACTGAACCAATCACAACTCAAAGATGTCTATTGCTAGTTGCATGACAACAAGAATCAAAGTTTACAGTGTAATGTACAGTATCAGACCACTCGTACATAGATTAATGAACTGTCAATGGACGCACATGCTCTGCTCAGCTGTGCATGTGATGTTGCCTAGCGGGAATTCTGTTCCTGTGAGCTGTAAATAGAGGATGTGTGATGGCATCATTTCGGTAGGACTTCATTTGGGATATACTGTTACAGGAGCTGTGACATTCTGAGCACGTTAATAGAGCCAACGAGCACACATTTGCACCCATGTTCAATTACGGTTCAACGCTTTGGGCCTGTGGGAATTTGCTCACATGTTTTTCGACAGAGAAGATTTAGGAGATTTATGAAGCTAATAAATGATGCCAACATATTAAAAAAGGTGAAAGCTCCATCTTTAATGTGTTGGCATAATTTATAAGCCAACTTCAAGCTTGGCAGTCCTCCTCTAATCATAAGAGATGTAGCTCTGACACGACTAAAATAACCATAGTATGTTGTCATATGGAAACAGCTAACTTTCATAGATACAGATCAGACTCGGCCAGGCCCTGCTCATGTTGCAGGCAGGGGGGTCAGGTGAGCCTGACGGACCACTGGTCCCCCTGCTGCCAAGCACATTCCCGACTGATCCGCTGCATGTAAGAGCAGAATGTGCAGAGGTAAGGACGGAATGTTCTGAGTACTCTTTGCCACAGTTTTGTTAAAAGTACTGCAGGGATACAGGTGAGGCTAGCCAATGTTTCTGTGACCCGTTAGTGAAAAGTGAGCACTAGCAACTAGTTTGTTAAAGCAGATTTGGTGGAATTGCTCATGAAGATACAGATTTGTGGGTTAGCTATTATGTTACCTACCCCAACAATGGCAGGCCATTTAGACTGTCTTGTTGCATGACCATTTCCCTTAAAGTTTCTGCTGAATACAGGCCTATGGGAGAATTATACTGTCCCCTCTGGTTTGGGGTATTTTTTGCCCCTTGGCCGAATGACAAATTAGAAGGGACAGGGCTTTTAGCAGGAGAATGAATTACATTCTCTTGAGGTTGCTTCTCAGTGTTTGGAATAAGAGACTTTTTGGAAGGTTTTTTGGCCAAGAGGATGCCATATTTTTTGACAGGTTTCTCATCATCTTCTCCTTCCTCAGTGTCCATGGTTTCCTTAGTATAAAATAAACCATTAGATCAGACTAACAAATGAACCATTAGCCCAAAATGGCAAGGCATAGAAAAAAGAGATGGTTAGGAAAGAGGCAAATGAGGCACGAAGAAGCACACAAAAACATCAAACAAACTTCATCTAGCAACAATAATGCAAATGAAAATTGGACCAGTGGGAAACTTATGATGATTTCATACAATGTGCTTATTCTTGCTTGACCAACAAATGCCTGTAGAGGGAGTTAAGTGTCAGCTTTACAGAGAATGTTTGCTTTCATAATCCCTCCTCTATTTTCTCCTCTCTATGATAAACTCCCATTACTGATTAAGAGGATTACAAAGAAATGGCTTGCCTATAACCAAAAACAATCATTGAGTTTCCTTCAAAATTTCTGTCCCCTCCAATAAAAAAGGTCAGTATGTTGGAGTCATATTTTACACCACACTGATACACCTATCAGACATAAACCAATCCGTTGAACATGCATACTCGGGATAGAGAACATTTCAAACAGACAGAACTTGATTTTACCTTCTGGTGAGGGATAACTGGCATGGGTGAGTCCATTCTTGGAGTAGCTGTGGGTACAGGAGCGGGACGTCTCGACCTGGGAACCGTACAGAATTCAAAAGCAAAGGTCAATAATGCAAAACATCAAGCTTTCATTGTTATTTTACTTATAGTGATACTTATAGTGAGTAAGAACTATATTTAAGATGCTTTTAGCAAATAAATAAAAATCACAACCTAAACACCAATATATTATTATACTCCTATACAGTAAAAGCAGTTATGTCTCTTAACTAAATTTGGGGTCAGTAAGATGAAAAAAGTGACAATAAAGACATTTACATTGTTACACAATTTCAAAAAAATTTGTCTGGTATTAGGGAGCACAACTGTTTCAACATTGATAATAAAAAAAATGTTTCTTGAGTACTAAATCAGCATATTAGAATGATTTCTAAAGGATCATGTGACGCTGAAGACTGGAGTAACAATGCTAAAAATTCAACTTTGGAATAAATTACATTTTAAAATACATTAAAAGTTCATTTAAATGGTAATAGTATTTGACAATATTATTGCATTTACTTTATTTTTTTTATCAAATAAATGCAGCCTTGGTGAGCATAAGAGACTTCTTTCAAAAACATAAAAAAATTTTACAGACCCCAAACTTTTGAATGGTAGTGTATTGGGCAAAAATGTAAAAGGAAAGAACAACACTTAAAGGTTTAGTTCACCCAAAAATGAAATTTCTGTCATTAATTACCCTCATGTCGTTCCAAACCCGTAAGACTTTCATTCATCTTCAGAAAACAAATTAATATAGTTTTGATGAAATCTGAGAGTTTTTTTTTTATCTCCCATAGAAAGCAACAAAATTACCACATTCAAGGTCAAGAAAAGTAGTAAAGACATCGTTAAAATAGTCCATGTGACTACAGTGGTTTAACCTTAATGTTATGAAGTGACGAGAATAATTTTTGTGCCCCAAAACAAAATAACTACTTTATTCAACAATTTCTTCTCTACCCTGTCAGTCTCCTATGCTGAAGACACATTGCAGCGCTTCCGTGCTCTACATCCGAATGCCGACTCCTCCGTCAGCATCACGCGCATACGTTGCGGTGCTCACGTCAACAGCGTTGACCAATCCTAAGCTGGAGTTCGGATGTAAACACAGAAGCGCTGAACTGCGTTCACTGCGTACGAGTCTGACAGGGTAGAGAAGAAATTGTTGAATAAAGTAGTTATTTTTATTTTGTTTTTGCACACAAAAAAGTATTCTCATCGCTTCATAACATTAAGGTTGAACCACTGTAGTCACGTTGACTATTTTTACGATGTCTTTACTACTTCTCTGGACCTTGAATGTGGTAATTTCGTTGCTTTCTATGGGAGATAAAAAAAACTCTCATATTTCATCAAAAATATCTTAATCTGTGTTCCGAAGATGAACGAAGGTCTTGCACGTTTGGAACGTTTTGACATGAGGGTGAGTACTTAATGACACAAATTTCATTTTTGGGTGAACTAACCCTTTATTTGCTCATGAATTTAAACTGTAAAGTATGTGCTACTGCAGCACATCACTTCACAAATACTGTCTCGCAAAGACACAACCACAACAGTTCCAGTTTTGTAGAGTGGCCGATAAATCAATACAAAAAATGCTTAAACCAATGAAAGTACTACGGTTGGGGTCTTGAAAATAAAAATCCTTAGACAATAAGGAGTGCTCATTGAGTGACCTCCCAGTAAGTGCTCTTGTAAAACAGGAGCAGCACTGCTGTATAGGCAGTAACACTGGGGGGCTTTTCACAAGTCACCAGGCATAAGAAATTTCTTGGAATCCATCATCAAGTGAAATTCAAGGGAAATACACCCTGCACCAGCTCATTCCTCCTAAGATGCTTTTGCTCGGAGAGTAACAAGGAAAGATTGTGCAAAATTACATAAATCTGTCAATGATAAATCTGTTATATCTACCCAATCAAATAAAATGGAGATTATTTATTTATCAAATAACATACAATAATACTAATATCTGCATGCATATGAAAGCAACTTCCACTCTCCTCCAACTAATAAATGTGTATACTGTCAATAAATAAGGAGAATCAAGTTCACTCACGACTGAAAGACGGAGACAGAGGAGGAATAGCTTCTAAAAGTGAACACCAGAGCCAGCATTAAGAAATGTCACAGGGAAGCCGAGGTATCTTTGTGAGTAACATTTCCTCCCTTTGCTGTAGTGCAGGCGGCCACATGAAAGGACTTAATCTTCTTTCGGATAGAGGCTTTGGGGTGTCCGTACTAAATTAATAAACTATATTAAAAAGGTGGAAAGTCTTCCAAATGTAATTTCCCCTACCTCCTAAACATCAATGCCTTTAATTTATGCATGCTGGCAACCTGAAGGACTACATAAGATCTAGGTGATTTATCACAGGCACATTTTTTAATTCTGTTGTCCTGTCTGTATATTTGTATGCTAACCATCACTCGTAGTTTGTGTCAGCTCAACCGCTTATATCCCTCATGGATGAGCTGATTAATTGCAGAGAACTTTTATTGCTTGCCAGAGTTGACTGCTGCCAAAGTAAATGAGATGCATCGTTGATGCCCTCTAAGAAAACCCATTCACCAACAAACATAATGGGAAATCGTCAGATGGAAAGACTAAAGGCCAATCAGAATCCATTCTGCTTTAAAGAGCTCAAGCATTTGAAGCGGCAGATGACAAAGCTGCAGCTCAGAATGTTATTGTGCGTCTGCGTGGAGGCCTTAAGAGGTAGTTTAGTGGAAATAAGTGTGAAGAAAAAATAAAAAGGAGGTGGTCGTCTGAACACATCATTATTGAGGCTTACCTCTGCATAGTGAGGACGAGTTTGGTGGTGGCTGCCTTTATCTTGTTTTGGGCATCCAGATGGGTCATGCCTTCAGTGCTAACCCCATCTATTGCTGTAATGATGTCACCCTGATTGAGGTTTCCGCTTGCTGCCTTGCTGCCTGGTGTGATCTGTGGACAGACACCAGACATTAATTAAATAATTACCAATGATGCCACAGATTGAATTTTATATACACACAAAAAAATCCAGTATAAAATCCTCATGGCTATAGAAACAGTTTATTTTTTATTTACAATTACTATCAAATTCATTTTTTACACATTATGCTTGCTACAGTACACACATGTGCATGGTACACCAGTCACATTTAATTAATAATTTGTCACTGTCAAGGAAAGCAGCTGATTCTGAGCAGATGAGTTGAGTACATGCCGACACAAACAATGTTCTCCTGTTACAATAAATTCTTAAACTTGAGGCCTTGAAAATGAAAACCCTTAAAGAATGAGAAGGAATGCTCATTGAGTAACTCCTCAGTAAGAGCTCTTGTAAAACAACAGCAGCACATTTCACATTCAATCACTGAAACGGAAATTCATTTTTGCCAAAAGCACATGATCTATGACGTCTGAAGATTTGTTCACCTCAAAACCACATGACTGTTTCAGTATTTTGGTTAAAAAGAAGCAAATTCCAGCACTTTAATACATTATAATGTTTTATCATAGATTTTATATGAGCTCATATGACCTTATGAAATATGCCTATGAAATACAGCTATAGGCATAGTTAAAATTTATTTAATTTGTGTCGGTTTAAAAAAATAAAATAAAGTAAAATAATCAATTTGACAATGTCTATTATTTTTCAAAATAAAATAAAATAAAAAGATTCAGTTGCAGATTCAAAAGTGAAACCAGCAAGTGTAACAGAACACAGCACAGTATATTGTTATGATCGTTTTGATACAGGTGATACACGCTAGTGATATGCACTAAATAATTATATATAAAGCATTTCTGACTGGATATCAAATATGAATTTCAACTTACACCCTGTCTACATTGAATGCGGATAGACGTTCGATTTCTGATGTGCCTCATGATATAAACTAGTTTAAAGCAGCGCTGACATTCTCAACAACACTGATGCGGAAAACAGGAGAAACATTGAGCCACAACAATATAGTTATAAGGTTTTCAATCCACCACAAGTCACCTACATTTACCATGATTTACTGTAGTAACATTAACAGAAACCATAGGATTGTGGCATATCATTAATGTAGATATTAAATGCATTAAATGAGTAATGGAATATAATTGCAGTATTCTTTTGCTCTCTTTTGCTGTTTTGTGCATTTGTATTATACAATGTGTTTAGGCTACTGTTTTCATAACAAATACCATAGAAACAATATAGATACTTTTTTTTTCTTTTTCTTTTTCTTTTTTTTTTTTTTTTTTTTTTACCATGGTAGAGGTGCAATGCTTGATCTTACCTGTGGTTAACATGATCCAAATATTTAAATGTTATAGTTTTACAGAAGCTACTGTGTTTGTTAATGAACATAAATTTACATCTGCATCCCAATTCAAACTACTGCTACTGTCATTAAACTCAAGCTACTGACAAATGTGCATTTATAAGATACACAAATCATGTATTATTAATTTGCGAAATGTTCACGTGTTTGGAAAGTGTTTGGAAACCACAACTTAACTGTCTGGTTTCTACAACTTTTACTCAGGAGCGAAAACTTGCCTTTAAACTTGGAAAAAATTTAGATTTGAAATTTATTGTGATAATTTTCGATATTGACTGATATGAAAAAATTGTGGTCATTGGTGTCTGAACGAATCGCTATTTTTGAATGAATCGGTTGAATGAATGATTCAATTACTTACTCATAATGTTTAGTTCCTGAAAAAAAATCTGCATTTTGAATAAATCGGATGAATGAATGATTCAATGATATACTCATAATGTATTGTTCCTGAATGAATCATTATTTTGAATGAATCAGATTAATAAATGATTCAATGACTCACTCCTAAGGATCTTTAGGTGGCTGTCGTCACCTACTGGTGTAACAATGTAACCTGCAGCAAGACTCAGTACATATTAGCACTACTGGAATGCTGCTCGGCCAATCAAACTCAAGAACTGGGACTAACTGCTGTATAAAAAAGGACGAAGAACATTTAAAAAACAGTGCAGTGGAACATAAAACATGGACTGGTTTGACAAAGCTCAGAAACCAGGGGGAAGAATTCTGAAATCCCATCTTTGCAATAAGTCAGTGGCTATACTTTCAGGCAGCTCATTAAAATGTTAAAAATAAAGGTTGTTGTTGACGCCCCTGCCTCCCTCAATTTGACCCTGTATTCTGGGGCCCTGCCACCAACTCTTCTGTCCCACCTGCTGCCATTACTCAACGTGCACACATATACATTCTTCTGAGAGAGCTCTCCTTCATGTAATGTTCTGCTAGTAAATACCCAACTGCCAAGCTTATAACTTTTTCAAGTACGAGGACAAAACTTATAACTTCTGAAGGTGCATGAAGGGCACTTGATCATGTGATTTATCTGTAAATAACTTGAATCCATAATGAGAATTTTTTTAGGTGGACAGGAGTTAGAAAAAGTCAACATAATTTTGCTCTTAACTCCAAATCAGCAAGGAAATGAGAAATATTAGGCTACTATAGAATTTACATAATAAATTGGAAAATATTCACATTCATTTGGCTTTCACACAGTCGCTGCATTTTTATGCTTGCATTTAATCGCTTGTATTTAACTGACTTTACTGTTGAGACACATTTCTCCTTGGCTATTACGTCATTAAATCCCACTGCATGCATCACTGGTCAGGATACTACAAGCTACAGTAGATGAAAAAAAGCCATCATCATCCCCCTCCCTCTTTTTACATTTCACTTAAGCCAACAGACTGCTGCTTGACCAACACTTCAATCATGGAGCTGCTATAGATAAAAGAAAATATAATCATCCCCCTCCCTCTCTTCACATTTTACTTAAGCCAACGGACTGCTGCTTGACCGACACTTCAATCATGGAGCTGCATGGTGGATAACAATGTGATGCTAATTAAATAAGCACACACACAGAGGGGGCTGATTTGACAAAGAATCTGTTTCTGAGAGCCAGGAAAAGATGTTTTAGCATATCTCATGTTTTTTTTTTTTTTTTTTTAACAAATATTACTTTTTTATTAAAAATTTCTAAAATAATGCATATTCAGGTTTGAACAGTTTTTGAGTAACTATATTACATTGGAAAACAATTAATTTGGAGAATTTTCACTTCACTTGAGACATGGTTATGCAATCTAGTTTCTTTCCCCCGGTTTCACAGACAAGCCTTAAGCCTAGTCCCAGACTAAAATACATGTTTGAGCTGTCCTATCTGAAAGCAACTTGCATTGACATATCTTAAAATATGTCAGTGCCATTGTTTTGTCTCAAGATTCACACCAGTAATGTTCTTTTCTAAGGCACGTTTATAAAAGCTACTTAAATGTCCTAATTGAAGGCCTAATCTCTTAATTTAAGCCCTGTCTGTCAAATCAGGCCATTGTGTTTTAGTTTAGTTTTCCCTGTTCCTGTTTTGCCAGTGTTTTGTGTCGTTGATAGTTACCTTGGTTGCTGATTTGAGTTCCACACCTGTTCGCTGTTACGTTGATTACTCCCTGTGTATTTAAGCCCTTAGTTTCCTCTGTTCATTGTTCCGTGTCATCTTGGTATTATGTGATTGTTCTATTATGTTTCCCTTGTGATCTCTTGCGTGTTTCTCCTGTATTGCCGTGCTTTTACTACAGCAACCGGTCGTGACAGAGTAGTGAGAGTACTACTAAAACTTTTATTGAATTACTCTAAAAAACACTCTTCACTCATCTCATTTAAGTCTTCAAAGTACAAACTACCCTTTCATTAAAATATCTATTTTTTTCCACTTCAAATCATGATTTATGATCAACTTTTATTTATAAAATCTATTTAAATGTGAAATGTATTCATCCTTGTGAATAGATGTTTCTTCGGTCACTACAAGTTGTAATGCAAAAGCAATTATATGTATATTAATTATGTTATAATACTGTTGACAAACTTGAGTCAAATGACTACAAATGACTACTGCTGATTTAAATAAAAGTTTTAGGTAAAACGTTTAAGGAAAAGGTTTCTGTTTTACATGTGGTGTGTCCTAGAGGTTGCTTTGCACTGTCAATCAAAGTTACATTAGTAAGAACATTTTAATTTTTAATTAAACTTTTAATTGAGGGAGAGTATGGCATAGCCATACTTCAGCTTATTTCTCAGGACATTTTACACCCCTGGCCAATTGAAATGAGATGCACTGACAACAAGAATCACTGTTTACGCACAGGTTCATTTTGTCTGCATACCAGGCACAAAAGAAATACAAAAATACAGCTGTTCTTTTCATTTAAGCTGCTAAGCTGCCAATCTCACCACAACAGACAGTAAATCCAATGACCCGCTAAGATCCAAATTAAAACATTTGATATATTGTGACTGTTTATAAATATCTAGTCCAGATGGTGTTCCATGCATTGCAAGTTATAGATGAGAGCATCTGTTTTATCTCAGATTGTCGAATGATAGAAGTCTGCCAGATGAACTTGTTTAGTTATGAAATGGGGGCCTGTTGTTGTTGGCATTGTGATTTATGAGTCAGCCCTTGGTAAATGCCAGCTTTAATTGTCTTCTTCCATTTCCTGGACTGTTTTGGCTAATAGCAAAGGTTGGGTGATGATCTGGACTATCTGTGGTACCTGTGGGTATTTGCAAGGCTCTGAAGGCCGTTAACAGTATATACTTTTCAATTTTTGTTGCTAAGCTCCGGCACACATATATATGCATAATAGGGCCTGACTCTGTCCACCTTTATGTCAGAAAGGCCTTGACCTCAGCATAATGTAGCCTGACATCCTACAGCACTGAACAGTCAGGGTCAGAGACCTTGAAGAGCTAACAAAGCAGTTGCCAAATTGGAATTGAACAAACTTACTATGAATTCTATATGCTTGAAATCCACAGGAGACACAATGTGAGAATGAAAGGGCAACAGAATGAAGAAAAATAAGATTTGGGTACATCACTAAGGAGATAGTGTCTTAAGGATTCATCTGCAGTGAAATTACTTCATATAATATATCACAAATGACTCCTCAGACTGTCTTTGTCATGAAGTACTTCACAGAATATAATATTGGCACTTTGCAGAGCTGGACTTCCATATCATGCGCAACAATATAATGACGGAAATTATCTCTGAGAGGAAATTTAGTGCCAGTGTTTTCTGCTATCAGCAGTGCTGCTCCACAAAGCTGTCCGCCACTTACAAAAGCCACTGACAGAATCTCCCAATTTTAAAAGCATCATTATCAAGTTGACTTTGTATATGCTCTCATCAGAATTTACTAAAGCTATTGCTGTATTACTGCAATTGCGGTTCCTCATTTCCGCTCTTTGTGTTTTTTATGCAATAATTTGGTTCACAAAAAGATGAAAATATTTAAATGAAAATGTTATTATTATTTAATCAAATGAAAATGTTTCAAATTCAGACAAAAGTCAACTATATAATGAATGTATTTGAACTGTGTTCTCAGGAAAACCTTTGTCAGTAGATGTCAGTCAGGGCAGGTCGTCACATGTTTTAAATATTGTAATTTTATGCAATTTATTGTTTAGAATTTTTGATGTCTTTTCTATTTTTCTGTTGTCTGTGTAAGTCATAACTTTATTGTTTAACTTTAACTAAAAAAGCCAAAAATTACAAAATGGGGTTTGAACAATAAATCTACTATGAGAAATAATCAATGGTGTAATAAATGTGACAACCATCTCCAGTCTCCCATATACAGTATTTTGAATTGGAACTGTTCTTCTGAAGCTATCAGTTCCCTTTAAAACAATTCCAGTTGAAAATACTGTAAAATAAAGGGAACGGACAGCTTCAGGAGTTATGTTTCTTCCAGCGACTCTCTCCAAGCAATATTTAAATACACAATGACCTCATGTGTCTATTGTCTTTGTGCTCCACATTTATGGCCTTCACATGTATTTCTGCTGGTTTGACCTTTAGTGCTAAGCTAAAATCAGTGACCATAAGTCAGGCATTGCATCCACAGGCCAAAAGTGGTCGTCAGTGCTATCATTAGCTGCCACAGAGCTTTTTATATAGTGTTACAAAGGAGGAAAAGGTATGATAAATAGCTAAGAAACAGTAATGTAAGTTAATTATTTGTTATTATTTATTTAGCCTAAAATCCACAACCTCAAAATCAGCCCACACATAAACAAATACACACATATTAAAACCTCATATTGTACTGTCACTCGCTTAGCACGGTCTTCATATTGGCGTTGTCATTTTCCCATGTCTGTAACACTCAGGCCAGGATACCTTAATTAAAGTTGGATGATAGCTTGCATTAAAAACGAAAAGCGACAATTGAAGAATGTCTGTGATTTGATATTTCAAAAGGTTGCGTCTCAGGTCTAAATCCATTTGTCAACAGCTACTGTAAATTAGTCTCCCGTCCAGCATGAATTTTTTTCAAGTACGAGAACAAAATACAAGACTGCAATAATTTACTGAATCAAAGTATTAAATTAGATCATCCACTCCTTCATTGTCCTCAAATGTCACAACTTCATCACGTCTCTATATCACTTTACACATTGTCTAAAAAGACTACAGAAAATCAGCAAGTATTACAAAAGCAGTAAAAGCAATTACTGGGCTGCTTTGTGGAAGACAGCGGCTCTATCAGCCTTGGGACCAGGATTAAGATTCAATATAGATTGTCTACAGTGCTTTAGGATAGAGGCCGATTTCTTATTACAGTGTGTGAAGATTTGAAATTCATAAACTGTCAAATCTGGCGGTTACATGTGCATCAATCATATGATCCAAACACATATACCTTGCACATTTCAATTTACTGCCATATTCAGTGACAGCTGGGTCGGGAGAGACTATAATATCCAGATGTACGCCTGGATTGACACTGATTACAGTGTCATCCGACAATGCAGATTAGCAAAGTGGATATTTCAAACAAAGTTTTCTCAGTATGATGGTCCTGTCTGTAATTACTTGCACACAAGGGGCCAATGAGGAGTCGGACCAACCACATCCCTGACAAACAGAGGTAATGACTCTCCCCTTGTTGAAGTGAAAGCCAATTTAAATGTCAAGAAAGGTGTCAGCTATGAAACAAACAAACTAGGCTGAACCACCTGTGACTGATAACACAGCGGTAGCGATTTCTTGTCATAGGAGATAGAAAATCACCTCTGTTAGGACAATATAATCTCTCTAAACCTTTGGACAAGGCATGTCAACTTCACTGAATCCATACTCTAACACAATGAGGATTGTAGGTGCCATGGGATGAACACACTTGGTGAATAGACAGAAGACTGTACGTTCTGTGTTGTATTAACAATTCAACTCTCTAAGGGTTAAGAGGTGCTATTCTGTCAATACCACACCTTATTGATCTGTTTGAGAGGGTAAGACAATCCCTTTGCTCCTTTGTTTGTGCCATAAATTTCTACAATATCATTCATAATGTTCTTTTCATAGAAGTCATGTTGCAGAAAATGATAGATGGCAAACCACTTCCCATGAAGAAATGACTTCAAGGAAAACAGCGTTGTTGTTTTTTTTAAAAATCCCAAAGCTAAAAGGAGAAGAGCAACAAGAATTTGCATGTATTTCCATGAAACATGACGTCAATGACTGCTTAGCATAAATGACAGATGGTACAGAGAGACATCCAAAAGCAAATGACTTTTACACTTAAAAGGATAGTTTACCTGAACATGAAAATGATGTCATACTTTATTTACCCTCTTATCATTCCAAACCTGTATGACTTACTTTCGTCTTCAGAATATAAAAGCAGATATTTTGAACAACAGGTATCACCCATACAATGAAAGTCAGGTCCAAAACAACACAGACATTTTGCAAAATATCTTCTTTTGTGTTCCACAAAATAAAGAAAATCATACAGGTTTGGAATGATATGTGGATGAGTTAAAAAAAAAAAAAAAGGTCAACTATACTTAAATTACTTTTTCTTCTGGGGCAATATATGAGAAAAGTTAAAGTCTTTTTATAGATTGAATCGGTGAAACAAATAACCAGCATGTTAATTTTTTTACATTAGGCGAATTAGCATCAGCGGTTGTGTATGTGATACAACTAGAAAGTAGCATACATCCAGGCTTCTCGCCTTTCACTTTTAACCTCACATGCACAGATTCATTTTCTCAGGGCTTGCATTATCTATCGCTATTCATAGAGTTTTCCACTGTTAATACACCACAATACCTTGCTCAAGCCAAAGGGCCATAGCTGGTTAGAGAATGTCAGCTTTGGCTTGGACGATAACCAATACAACAACAGCTGCAACACGTTGTTACATAATGCTAAAATATATGCGATTTTCATTGTTTAGGAAGTCAAAATAATCTCTAATGTGAGCTTTTTGTTAATCAAAGCAGGAATTTGTTTAAATAGAGCATGATGGGTTTGTTTTTTTCTACAAGGCAGAGATGTTGTCTCACCCGGGAGATGGTCAGGGGCATGTTGAAGTCTTTGCCTCCCTGCAGCCTGAAGCCCCATGGTGCAGGTCCTGACAGGGTTACTGTGTAATTGCTCATTTCGAAGAGAGTTTAAAGTGAAAAGCTTCTTCTCGGATCAGTAAAGTCCTTTCTTTCCTTTCAGTTCTTCTCCCTATAGTCGGGATGACCAAACACCCGGGTACGGGCAGGCACCGAGGAGCCTCTGAAACACAACAACAACAGACAGGAAATGCAATAGAGTGAAATAAGCTGTATTACCTTATGCCCTCAGTCACTATACGACCATCACATAGGATGTGAGTTAACATCTGCACTATCAATACAACTCAAAAACATACCACAGAATGAATCAGACTTAAAAGAAAAAAACAAATAGTTCAATCCCACCCCTGTTTACACTGACAAAATAAGTAAAAAAAAGTCTTAAAAGCAGAAGGAGGAGAGTTCTTGCCTGCTCGGATGGCCTGGACAGACAGCCTAAGAATAGATCCCCTCTGCAGAAAGTGATAACACTCAAGCCCTCGGGCCCTTATATGGCATGTAAGGGGACACCCCCGGATGCCAAGCCCCCATGATTCACATGGCGAATATAGCCTCTTCTTAGGGTAACACATTTTTCCACTCTGCTCCTATGGGCGTCCACTCACAGGGCACCATGGATTGAGCTAGTGGGAAGCGACTAATAAACAACAAAGAACCATTAGTTGCTAAGTCTGACGTAATGTCACTTTAAAGCTGTTTCAGGGTGTAAATCCAAATAGATGGCTTTAAGATTTGTTTGATGTGGTGGGACTGATTCAACAAGGGCCTCGTCACTTCTTTCTAATTTGCTGCGTTTTACAAATCCTGTGTAAACCAAGGAGTTTCATCAAAGCCGCTTTAAGGCTAGCCTTCAAGGTTAGCAAAAAAAAAAGGTAACAGTGGTACACAGACAAGCAGACCAGAGACTGTTTTTTGAATGGATGTCAATGGAGGAGAGACTTCACTATGCTGAATAAACTACTTATCATTTAATGAATTGACAGCTTATCAGCTAATCTTCAACATGTTTGCTATTAAACATTAATTTTGGATTTAATTCTCATTCATTTCTATGGTATCTGTCAACAGTGATTGACTGTCACAGAAATTCAATGATGTCAAGTCTGTAATGTGATTGGTTATCAAGGCACACATGATCCAAATTGACCTTTATGCTTTCTCCAATGGAAGAGCCGCAGACATTGGTATCTCTCAATAATAAGACCATCTCTGCTTTCATAATACCTGGCGTAAGCTATCCATTAGCATTCGTATTCAACTCAATTCAATTGCTCAGCTGGTGCAGGACCCCCAGACGCTTGTGATTTGTATTCTTCCATCTTTGCTAAGGGCACTCATTTCTGCTTCTGTTATTTTAAGCTGTTTTAAGAGAGGAGAATGAACATATTCCAAATGAGTAGACAATTATATTGGTGAAGTCTGTGTTTATCTCAAATATTGTTCTCCTGTGGATTAAGGAGAATGAAAGACGTGTTTCCTGTCATCAATGATGTTGTTATCAGGTGGGTAGAAATGAGCACACTATACCAGGGAAGATGATTGACACGGTCAATACACTCAGGCAGGACATCCACCTGCCATCCTGTGCCATTCATGTTTTTCTGTGAAGGATCAGAGGTATAATTTAGCCAGGTCATTCTGACTGAGTCCTGTCACTCTTATTCTTAAGAGTGACAAGTATAGAAAGCATTCTGGCTCCATCATGTTACACAATGACACACACAATAGCTATTATTACAAACAATGGTCTATGGAAAAGTAAAGCTCACCCTCAGCCATAAAATAACTTTCCTCTCTGTCTTTGTCCACTGTGACATGAGACGTGATATGTCGTCATTCAAATTCACAATTATAAAAAGCACATTTGCTGCATTAATCTTCCCATTGCTTTTAATGGACGAAGTACATAATACTGCTAACAGTTCATGTGTTTTTTACATCTAAAGGTACGTTTACCCAACAACAATGTACTAAAAAAGGAAAGGTTTTGCATACAGATGACAACATTGTCAAAATTAAAAATTTTTTTAAAAAAAACCCTGCTGCATTATGCATGCCAGGCCAGTAGTTGGTGTACATGCGTTGAAAATGGCGTTGTGCAAACAGCCCCTAAATCTTGTTAAAGTAACACAGGTGTTTAGGAGAGTTGCCAATGTGTTTTAAGTAAGGGGTAATGTACAATCTGCATGCCTCTCATATATGGAGACCCAAACCTGCAGAAATTAAAAGTAAATAAAAAGTCCAAGAGTCGACCGTTGAGCCAGAGGAGCGCTGGCTCATTAATTTAACTGTGGAGCCAGCTCCCACCCTTGCTTCCACCCCTGGACTCACTCAAAGTCACCTGTTCGATGTTCCGGTCCCACCCTGTTACCTTCCCTCCCCGTTGTCTCCATCTCTGCTGGTTCTTTCAAGTCACAGTCACTCACTTGTTCCACTGGTGTCTCACAGTTCCTCCGCTCCACCCTCGTCGCTGATTTCCGCCAGCTTTTCGGCTCTGCCTCGGGCCACTTCACCACCAGCTCAGCTTTGTGATCTTTGTGATCTCTTGGCTGTACCTTGGGCCTCCAGACCCTTGTCTCCACCTTGGTAAGTCAGTCCGTTGGCTCCGCGCCCCCTCAGCTCCACCGTAGTCTGCCATCACTAAGGCCCCACTGGGCTCCCTCGTCCTTCCAGCTCCACCAGCTGCGCCTCAGTCCTCCATCCTTCCAGCTTCACCATTTCTGCCTTAGTCTTCACTCTTTCTCTGGTGTCACCCCGTTCTGCCAGGCCCCAGTCCTCGCCTCAGTCCTTTGAGCTAGCAACATTGCCTTGGACTTCTAGCCCTGCGGGATTTGGGGTTTGTCAGAGTTATGTTTAGTTTAATTATATTTTTGTTCATGTGTTTTTCAGTTTCCTATATATCCTTTTCAGTGTAGCATTCTCATCACACTTGTTAGTTTCCTTGGCTTCTCATGAGTTATTACATTCACCAGTCATCAAATTAGTTCCCTTATTATCTCTGTGTACAAGTACCTCCAGTTTTGCTCTGTTCTTGATCTGCGTTTTGTTAACATTATGTGTGGAAAGTGTTTCTCCTGAGATTCTCCTACGTCTCTCCAGAGACTCAAACTTGTATTTTACAAGTTGGCCTACGTGTTGTGATACGTGCGACATGTAGCTCCAGTTTCAGTTAACTTACCTGGATGAGACAACTGCAAATTTTAAGAAATATCAGACTGCTAAATGCTGTGATTGATCAATCAAAATCAAGTAATCCGGAGTAAAATATTTTTGGGTCAAATTTTATTCATAGACTTATATAAATAACTGTTTTAAAGTTGCATGATAACCTGAAATGCTTTAAAAAAAAAAATAAAAAAAAATAAGTTTGCAAAAGTAACGATTATTTGGCCTTGTCCTGTTCTAAAAGTATGTGCTATTTATAATGCATTTCTTTCTGGAAATTGGTTAAAAACAACCTTAACAACCTAATAACGTTTCTTCTGAACATCTGTGATACTCAGTTATCATGGAAGACGTCACAGCAACTGTTATCACAGGGCTTATTGTATCCAAAGATTGTTATCATGCATTGTCTGCACAGATGGTTTCTTTCCTGTCACTGAGTATTTGTTACACTGGGTCATAGATACAACAATACAAAAGAAGTGACAGAAGTGTAACTGTTTATGTCTAACAAGCTTTACTATTTCAGTCAGTTTTAATCTGACAGTTGCCAAGGAGCCTATGTACAGTACGGATTGTCAAGTGTATTTTGTACTTGACTGTACAAAATGAAAAGAAAACAAAACCATTTAAAATAAAGCTGTATTTGAACTACATTGCACATTTTATATATTTTCAAATTTCCTAGCTGAAACCCAAAAGCATAAATAAAAATTTTACATGCAAGCATAATTCATAGTACTTATTAGAATATAATATTTATTAACATTATCAATCACTCAAATACATCATTCAATAAATTAAAGTGAAATCACACATTCATTGCATGGACTAAGATTTATATGCTTTTGGCTATCCAACATGTGCATGAAGAACAGTTGTGAAGAAAACACAGTAGCACCACACAAGATTTACTGATTAGGAGAAACAATGTGTAACGAAATATAAATACATTTTAAATTCCAAAGCTAGAACTATTAAATATTGTTTTGCAGCAAGCCCAATACGGTGAGCAGAGATACTCAGATCACCTCTAATTTAGGTCAGCGAGTCCAGGCTGTTTACTGTATAATAAATTGCTACAAGGGAAAGAGTCAATGGCATAGAGCTGTTTACTCTTTAATCTTATCTCCAGGGGCTTGTGACCTTGTTCAGAGCGCATTGTAGGAGTCAGACAGAGTGAATCTTATATAAATGCCAGCGACAAACTGCGTACATACTTAAAGGCTGCTCAAGGTTTTTTTTTCTAAAGCCTATAGTTTATGGGAAAATAGCTTTTTAAACTTACTTTAAAACATTAAAATGGAACAAATGGGGTGAAATTTATAAATATAAATATTTAGTTGTTAAATGGAAGAGAAATGGATGAATATGAAGAGAATGCTTCAGAGAGGGAGCTTGCTATATTAATCTGGGCAGGTGAATGAGGTCTTACAGCAGCCAGCACCTCTGCATAGCAGCCACTCATTACCATCTAATCTGGAGCACTTGACTAGCAAACATGTTCAAGCTTACATAATGATTTCTGTCTCTTTCCAGGTGTGAACTGTCTGGATTGATAGCTGTAGTTTGCTCAGTGGAAGCTGCTGTGGGTTTTAAAGTCACTATGAAATCAAAATTAACAATTCTTAGTTTTTTTATGGAATATTGTAGTATTTATTATAAATGATTTATCTGTGCACATCATTTTTTAAAGGGTTAGTTCACCCAAAAATGAAAATTCGTTAATTACTCACCCTCATGTCGTTCTACACCCGTAAGACCTTCGTTCATCTTCGGAACACAAATTAAGATATTATTCATAAAATCCAATGGCTCAGTGAGGCTTCTATTGCCAGCAAGACAATTAATACTTCCAATGCCCAGAAAGCTACTAAAGATATATTTAAAACAGTTCATGTGACTACAGTGGTTTAACCTTAATGTTATGAAGCAACGAGAATACTTTTTGTGTTCCAAAAAAACTAAATAACGACTTAATTCAACAATATCTAGTGATGGGCGATTAAAAAAAAACTGCTTAATGACGCTTCGAAGATTTACGAATCTTTTGTTTCAAATCAGTGGTTCGGAGTGTGTATCAAACTGCCAAAGTCACGTGATTTCAGTAAATGATGCTTTGTTACCTCATAAGTGTTTCAGAATTTCAATCGTTCACCACTGGGGGGTGTGACTTTGATACGCGCTCCGAACCACTGATTCGAAAAAAAATTTCTTATAAATTCGAAGCTTCATGAAACAGTGTTTTGAAATCACCCATCACTAGATATTGTTGAATAAAGTCATTATTTTGTTTTGTTTTTTGGCACATAAAAAGTATTCTCGTCGCTTCATAACATTAAAGTTGAACCACATGAACTGTTTTAGATGCGTCTTTAGTAGCTTTCTGGGCATTGAAAGTGTTAATTGTCTTGCTGGCAATGGAGGCCTCACTGAGCCGTCGGATTTTATGAAAAATATCTTAATTTGTGTTCCGAAGATGAACGAAGGTCTTACGGGTGTGGAACGACATGAGGGTGAGTAATTAATAACAGAATTTTCATTTTTGGGTGAACTAACCCTTTAAAAATTCATGTGCCCTTGTAATCTTTAATCAAAATAACTTGCAGCAACATCTCTTCTCTGATGATGCGTTTACTGGTGTGAGGGCGGGGCAACCTGTCACTTACATGACATCACAGCAATAGCAAACCACATCCATCCAATCAATTCCAGATGAAGTCCTGCCCTACATTTTTTTTTTTTTTTTTTTTCAAAAAAACATATGTAGAATATTTGTCACATTAAATTACCAAAACAAACAAATATTAGGAACAAAATCACATTGGGTTTTTACATTTTTTTTGTGACGGGTGCTGTTTCATAGAGATATTAAGACTGTATATGATGCTGCAAAGGTTTACACTGTTTATCACAATTATATGAGAAGAAACATCTAAACGATTTAAAAATGATGCAATATGCAGTTTTATGTCTAGTAAAAAAAAATTTTCTTCTCTCAGTTCATCTGTCATTGTCAGGTGCATTGGTAAAAAGTATATAAAAATTACTGTATGAACTTTACCATGCACATATAAATATAACATGATGACAGAACCAGAACCGGAGTCAAGAAAACAGGAAAGGGAAGGGCAATGAAGACGTGACAATGTTATCAAAAATATAATGTCTGACCCGTTGCTTTTGCTGATAAGCTAACTTATCATTCGTATAGCACTTGATTATGTCACCCCGACGGCGTCCAGGCAACAAATCACATGCAAGTCAGCAGGACACACTATTGACCTACTTGATAACTGTGAGTGACTGGATATACAGTAGGTGTTCACTGCTAAATGTGTGTCAACGCTAATGAAGAGCTGCAAATCAGGTGAACATTCCGGCAAATCAGTAAATATGCCATTCAAGCACCCCATAGAAAGTCATAAAACATCTGTGAAGCATATTTAACTCAAAATAAAAAACAGGTAAACGTATCTCTCAGAAGAGACAGAGAGACCCGACAGTGCATTTGATCTGCTTCAGAGACCATTATCAGTCAATGTGTATGTAACTTTGAGAAAACAGCAACCTTTAAAAGCAATGGAGCGTTCTGGCTGAGCAGTTCCCCAAAACTAATCTTGTTAAAAGCGTTTCCCCTCTAATCCCTAAGGACTTCCAGATGCTGGCATATTAATCCCACTAAAGCATCTCTGAAATCCAGCAGAAAGGCAAATCTGAATCTGAAAGGTACAGTTCATTACAGCCACAGGCTCTGAGACCAGTTATTTGAATTTAAAAGACAATTTTCACATTTATAAGGGTTTTGATGCTATTGTAGCCTGCACAGAGAGTGAAAAACATTTAAAACCAAATATTTCTATTAAAAGATAGAATTTCTTACATTAAGAAAGCATGCAGGTAATCACAACCATGGGGAATTTCGCTTGTGGATAGAGGAACATGGCACAACACAAAAGCATGAAAAATCATACAGAAAAAAAATCATTCATTCAAAGATCATTTGTTGAGCACACTTCCGTATTAACATTCAATAGACATATATATGTATTGGCCATACAGTGCTGAAAAAAATTATAATCTACAAAATGAAATAAGTACTTTATTTGGATCAGCAGCCAGAAAAATGTCATTGGTTTTCAATGTGCTTGATTTGTTATGAAGTGGGAATACCTAAAACTTTAAAGCTGAAGTGTTTAGTTTATTTATTTATCTATTCAATTTAAAATTAAGGACGCAAAATATATCTGTACCATATCAGCTCTCTCAATATTAGAGATTTTTAAATTTGTAGTTATTGGATATTTAACTGAGAATGCTTAATTCCCCTATTTTTACATTTAGATGAAGTGAACATTAGATGGTGGCAGAGGTAAAAAGTCTTGATAAATGTAATCTTTATCAAATCTGATCATTAATATCCATTTTTCAGACTGTACATTATAATGTTGTGATGTCTAAATTCACTTGTATAATTTAAAACTATTTATTTTAAATAATGTAGACAAAATAGTATAGATTTTAAGTATCGGCCATTTACCGTTTATCAGCCATTACAATGTAAATATTTTTACATTTGTACATGAAATTACAGACTTCACCTTTAAAGAAACATCAAAAGATCTACCTTTACACCTGTAGACAGGGCTCTATTCATAGTGAGACCAAAATCTCTGGCTGGGTAAAAACTAGGCGTTTGAATCTTCAGGTCACAGATTATGTGTTGTTTTTGATCTTGTACAGGCGCTGGGAACTGTTTATTCCAACGGCCTACAGCACAACCTATAATGGATGAAGCAGCTCACTAAAGAGAAGGATGTATCAGAATACATAGAGCAGTGTCAATCCACAACTGAAACACTGCTGCTTTTCAGAACTGTTGAATTCTTCCCTGAGAGGAGAGGATCATCTCCACACCACTGAAAGAAGCCTGAAAGGGTATCCTGACCCGACTTTCCTATTAAAATACAGACCTTGTTCACCTTGTAGGCTGTGGTCCCCCATTTTCCACCTTGAAACAGGCAAAAGTACAACAATAACGGCACAGCCAAATTTCAGATGTCATTTGTAACAGCATGCACGTTCAATTTTGAGCCCTGTGTAAAGGAAACAAAAAGGTGGAAGGAATAAGTCAGATGACCAAGAGTTCGTTGAGATTGTGTCCTGAAGTATAAGTCAGTGGTAGTGCAGCTGGTTTTCAGTCAATGCCAGCAGGTTCCACAGTGACAGAGGCTGCCTCCACCGAACCACCTGGGAGCTGTCTGGAGGAGCTACTGATGCGCCCTACTGAGAGGAGGGCAGGACTGGACTCTGACGTAACAATGATGGAAGGGATCCGAACCAACAGTCTTTTCTCATCGGCTTTGTCTGACACCATATTTGGCTTGATGTGAGACAGAGAAAATACAGTGAGTAAATAAATAATTTTTTAAATAACACACACACACACACACACACACATATAACATTATTTGGCAAAAAAAGACAAATTACAGCTATACAGGTTTTATTTTACTGTGCAGAAAAATGCAAATCAAAAAGCCCACAGGACAAAGCATACATTGACTAAAACAATCAGTTATTAATATTTCATTGGTTCTCTCTTGTTTTTGCATGTGTTAATAATTTAATTGTTTTTGACATTTTTGATATTTTTTTATATATTTTTACTAGTGGGTGCAGGACACTATAGTTAATTTATGTAAGTGAGGATAGCAAAATAAAGTAAACTGTGAAATATTATACCCAAAAATTCTTCATACAGTGGACTACCAGATAAAAAATTGGAACCAAAAATTATTTTTGCTTAAGTGTTATCTGACATAATTAAGATAAATTTTTTCTGACACAGTTCAACTCTGAGATCTTGACATATTTTATTACGATTTTTTAAACTATAGTGAATGAACTGTATTAATGAATGAAATGTTCAAGGTGTCTAAATACATTTTGGTTTGCCTGGATGTATCGTCGTTCCCTTAAGGACTTGTGTGGAAATTGCATACTCTCTGAGTAGGTGTTACTTTTGAATTTGAATTTACTTCATGACCGTTAAAAAAGTATGTTCTATATAGTATGACTATGTAGTATGACTATGAATGGAATTCGGATGTACTCCATGTTGTTACTGTCACATGCCTCATGGGATAGTAAAGTGTCCATTAAACACGCACATCACAATCTCAGCGGAAGTAGCAAGTCATCCAGGTACTTTTTGCCTACTGTTTTTTTCCAGAATACTATGCATTTTGACATACTACTCTTTTGGTGTACTGTTTTTCGCTTACTATATAGTAGGGAAGTTTGCGATTTCAGACACGGAGCAAGACTTCAGATGGGTGTGTCAGATAAGAGAGACAGCAAAAATGTGCCATGTTCTGGGTACTCCAGGACCAGGGAATCACTGTTCTACTTTTATGTATTTTAAAATAGACTTTATTCATGTGATGGTAAAGCTTAATTTACAGCCATTACTCCAGTGTCACATGATCTATTACATATATACAAAAGCTGTCTATATGTAAATAATTTTCAGCGTATATACCAACGTACAAAAATGAATTCTAATGAGATCCGGCTGGGAGTGAATATGCAGGTATAGGACTTGCTTGTTGCAGTGGGATCAATGAAAACTCCCACAGCGCACTGAAAAAAACTTGCCATACTCATATTGATGCTCAGCAACATGGGTTTTTCAGCTTGAGCTGCTTGAGAACATTCTGGACTTTGTGTTTGCATTCACTGACATGTTTGCTTCCTGCCATCACTTCCAACACTGGGTTCCAGTCAATATTGCTATTAATAATGGCAAACTAGGGTGACTTTGTGCCAGTGCAGCTCGGCCTCTCTGATCCACACTACTGCATCTGAGCACAAGACCATTTGGATGCCTAATTTGACCTCATGTGGTTTGGTTTCACTTGTTAAAGTCTTGCATTTGTTTACAATATTTCATCTTAAGATCAGTTTTCTCCCTCAGAATGTGACTCAGTGTAATGAAATCCTTAAAGCTTCTTCATTACTGCATTGAATATTTACACCATGAGCACAACAAAACAGATTAATGAATAGCAACACGTACCACCAATGGACCTGCATGGCCGTAATATCAATATTAGACCTATTTGGATGGGACTAGAGTTCCCTGAAGAGGTTAGATAAAATTGTTTCACAGATGGATTTTGTGATTATAATCCCATATGAATCGAACATGTGTGTTATTTTCTAACACAGCCTCAAAAAAAGATTACAGCGCAAATTACCTATTGTTTTTCAGCATCCTCTGAGAAATCTACTCCAGTCCTGATAGGAATATCTGTGCTTGTGGTGTATTATTATTATCATCATCACATTTCTCCTTCTATATTTGACCTTTGTTGAACAAAGTGTCATTCACTTTAATAAATTCCTTCCCTTAGTAACATAATCACATAGAAGTCTATTTCAGTGGGTTTTGTGATGCATATAACCTTCTGTCACTATCAGGAAACAGACAATGTTAATAACTACAATGTGGAAGAAACTTAATGACAATTGTTTTTTAAATCAAAAAGCTTGTTGAATTGCACTAAGTTAAAAAAAAAAAATGTGTTACATTAATAATGTTTGCTTTTTACTGCTTACATAGGCTATACACATAGCCCTGATAATCATCACATATGCTTGCTCCATTTCTGTAAATCCATTTTTGTGAATGAATGACTTTCTCTAGCCGTTGCACTGGTCTTCGTTAACAGCCGCTAGAGCCACCTGCTGGTGAGGCCGACTAACAGTAGATGGAGATTATGCATCGGCAATCTACTGCTATTCCTGCAGTTCCCAGAATGTAGGCAATGTTGAATTTTCTGTCGAATTTGAACCACTGAATTTGTAGAAGCGAATTTATAAAACGAAATAAAAAGGACTGAAAATTGCCTGATTATTACAGGTTGTATTTTTAAACAGACGGAATGGTGAATATGGATCATTGAATTTTTAATAATGAAAATGTGTGTAAAATGTTTTGAATTGAAATATTCACAGCTTAAATATGTTGAATATTTAAACTGCATTAAAATGCAAGCCTTAAAGACCCCCTGTGGTGAAAATCAAGTTTTTAATGTTGTTTATATGTCTATGAGGTGTTTTTAATATGCTTTAAGACAAACCATATGCAAATTCATATGTCAACACCATTGCTGAGTATTTTCTCCTTGAAACTGCAGTGAAAAAACCCGTGGTTTGAAATCGCTGGTGTCTGTGACGTCACAAACTACCTTGTAACCAATCACATCAATGTGCCGGCAGGCTTTAGCATATCATTAACAGTGAACCAGCAGGGCAGTCTCAAGAGAAGCCAGGTTATCCTGGTATATTTTTCTGTTGATATGAAAACTTGTGAGGATTTAGCAATATGGCGGGTGTATGACGTATATTTCAATGTTATGATGAACTATATCCCTTTTTATATCCCAGTATTAGCTGTTTGATAACATAGTCAAGCAAAAGACTAATCATATTAATTACCGTCATGTCCAATATTGTAAAGAGCGATACCATTGTGCAGCGTTTTCCCTTAGTAAGTTGACAGAGTGGATCTCTAAGATGGCGTGAGCGAGTGGAGGCGGGGCTGATTTGCATATTCATTGATCCGCATATACTAAATGAGGCAAGGGTGTGGAGTTACATTCAAGCTATTTTAAGGCATGAAGAAATTTTTTTCACAGGAAAAAAACATTTAAATATGTCATTTTGGTGATCAAAGATGAGGTTTAAGGGATAAAATTATTGACTACAGAGAGACTTTAAAAATACAATGCATTAAAATGCAAGCACGGTTAATGTAACGCACATTTTTTTCAATTAGTGCAATTCAACAAGCTTTTTTATTTCAAAAACATTTGTCATTAATTTACTTCCATACTACAATGATCTCCATCCCATTTGAATTAGTACATGAAGTGACAGCGATCCTATGTTAATAATTGTAACTCAAACATCATTTAGAAACTAATCTAGTCCAAAAAGAGCACTTACAGAGGACGAGAGACAATTGGACAGACTGACCTCGGCCATGGAGATCTCTTCTTTGTCGCCTATCATCTGAAAGCGGGAGAGGGGAGATATGAATGAAATTTACGATTATGAGGGTTTGCCATAGTTGCATAGTTCAACACTTCTCTTTCTCATTATTAAAGTTCAGATCTTTAATCACTGATTAAGTTTGCACATCCTCCTAATGTTTAAATGGACCAGTCAAAAGAAAAAGGGGGAAGGGCAGAGCCGAAGGTGCCACCCAGTGGACGCACTGATGCTGTTCATCTTGATGACATGGGATGAGCTTCTGTTTATGGGGATTATCTCTCTAAAACCAGCAGATTAGAGCAGGAGAATTAAAGCAGGCTTAATCTCAATGTAATGGACCCTCATTCAAGCCTGCTCTTTAAAGAAAACTCCTGCGCACTGATCCGCACTGTACCATCTACATCTTTCACTTGCTCTACTGGCTCATGACCTGTGTCCATTAACATTATATTAACAAAAGGAGCCTTTAGGAGTGAAATCAATTTGATTGGAGTTCTGTTTTTTAAAAAATGGAGTGTTAGCAGACATTTTAAAAGAATCATGTGTCTGTGACTGGAAACTAGAAACAATGTTACATTATATATCCTTTTGACTGGTGATAAGCAGAAAAGCAGGATTTGTTTCAGTCCATTAACATGAGAGAGTTATTGTCTGTCTATTACTTTCTATTTTGTACAATCAGTGAAGTAGATCAGTGGTTCTCAAATGGTGGGTCGCAATCCAAAAATGGGTCACAAGTCTTTTCTAATAAAGCTACAGACAAATAATCCAACTGGAAAATTATAAAATGCCACAAACCATGTGATTATGGTTTAAAATAACATTATATGTATATATATATATATATATATATATATATATATATATTTTTTTTTTTTTTTTTTTTTTTTTAAATGCTTCCTAAAAAATGATAATTAAAAGCCATATAAATGAAATCTAATCTTGGCCTTAAATATTTAATAATAATAATAAACAAAAAATGTGGTAACATATTTCATTCATATTACATGTATCTTTAACTATGGCTGCATTTACACTGCAAGTCTTAATGCACAGATCCGATCTTTTGACCATATCTGATTTTTTGGCCAGTGTGTTTACATTCACTTTAGACGCGACTAGTATCCGATATCTGTTTTTACATTAATTCCCGCCCAAAATGATTGTCATTGATAGCTTTGCATGCACATGGTAGACCCTCGGGTTTTGAATGGCTGTGTTAATAAAATTATTTATATATTTCACGTCGGGTGGTCAAGTCATGATTACCTGCCAGAAGGTAATCATGAGAGAGAGAGAGAGAGTAGGCTAGAGAGAGAGTAGGCTAGACTACCCAGTGAAGCTTTTGGTTTATTAAAATGAAAAAAAAAAAAACACACGGCAGTCTCTTTTAAATTAACCGGGCAGAGGTTGAAATTCAGCTGCTGAATGTGTGTGTGTGTGCATGCGCATGCAATTTCTTTCAAGGAAAAAATAGATAGACATATAAAGTTTCTACCTCAATAATAAAGCTGCGAATTTTTAGTGCAAGTGCATACAGGCACCTCTGCTTCATAATACAACATTAAAGCTACCTTTTAGTAAGCAAACATCTCGCACTCACCTTGTGGTGGTGGCTCAGATCGGATTGGAAGTGGCTCAGATCGGATGCGAAAAAATCGGATCTCGTGTGGATTTTTGTGTTTACACGTGTGCAACAAATTCTGATCTGTGTCAGATGTGAGCAAAAAATCTGATTTTTTGTGCCAGTATAAACACAGCCTATATGTCTTCATATAACAACCAATTAGTCATATTTGAGCTGTATGCTGACTCATTAGACTCGTTCATTCATGATTAGGAGTCATTCGTTTGGGAACTGTTTCTGATTCACTGAAAAGTAGAGGCTCATAAGAGTCATTCATTCTGTAAATCGGACTGCACTGGGGTGCGTTTCCCAAATCAAACTATGGGTGCAAGTTCCGTCGTTACCAATAGAGTTCAATGGGACTAACGACTATAGTTGACTAACAATGCTTTCAGGAAATGCACCCCGGGTTGTGTGTGATTCACTAAAGGAACCAGCGAGTCATTCGTTCTGGAATCAGACTACAGGTGCTGGTCATATAATTAGAATTTCATCAAAAAGTTCATTTTTTTATTATAAATTATTTTTAAAAATGAAACTTTCATATATTCTAGATTCCCCACATGTAAAGTAAAACATTTCAAAAGTTTTTTTTTTAAATTTTGATGATTAGAGCGTACAGCTCATGAAAGTCCAAAATCCAGTATTTCAAAATATTAGAATATTTCCTAAGATCAATCAAAAAATGGATTTGCAAAACAGAAAAGTTCAAGTTCTTTAAAGTATGTTCTTTTGTGCACTCAATACTTGATCGGCAGGACATATTACAGCAAATGACTTGCTCCTAGCACAAATTACTGCATCAGTGAAGTGTGGCATGGAAGTGATCAGCCTGTGGCACTGCTGAGGCACTATTGATCCTTCAGATCATCTGTATATTGTTGGATCGACTGTTTCTCATCTTTCTCTTGAAAATATCCCATAGATTCAGGTCAGGCATATTGGCTGGCCAATAAAGCACAGTAATATCATGGTCAGCAAACCACTTGGAAGTGGTTTTTGCACTGTGGGCAGATGCTAAAGTCCTGCTGGAAAAGGAAATCAGCATCTCCATAAAGCTTGTCAGCAGATGGAAGCATAAAGTGCTCCAAAATCTCCTGGAAGATGGCTGCATTGACTTTGCACTTGATAAAACACAATGGACCAACACCAGCAGACGTCACGGCCCCCCCAAATCATTACTGACTTCAGAAACTTCACACTAGACTTCAAGCAGCTTGGATTCTGTGCCTCTCCAGTCTTCCTTCAGACTCTGGGACCATGATTTCAACATGAAATGCAAAATTTACTTTTATCTGAAAAGAGGATTTTCGACCACTGTTCACTGTCCAGTTCTTTTTCTCCTTAGCTCAGGTAAGATGCTTCTGACGTTGTCTCTGGTTCAGAAGTGGCTTGGTAGTCCTTTTCCTGAAGATGTCTGAGTGTGGTGACTCTTGATGCGCTGACTCCGGCTTCATTCTACTCATTGTGAAGCTCTCCCAAGTGTTTGAATCGGCTTTACTTGACAGTATTCTCAAGCTTGCGGTCATCCCTGTTGCTTGTGCACCTTTGCCTACCCAATTTCTTCCTTCCAGTCAACTTTGCATTTAATATGCTTTGATACATCACTCTGTAAACAGCCACCCCATTCAGTAATGACCTTCTGTGACTTACTCTCTTTGTGGAGGGTGTCAATGATTGTCTCCTGGACCATTGCCAAGTCAGCAGTCTTCCCCATTAGTGTGGTTTCAAAGAACAAGAGATACCCGGAATTTATACTGTAGGGATGGTCATTTAATGAAACTCAAATGTAAATATTCTAATATTTTGAGATACTGAATTTTGGACTTTCATTAGCTGTACGCTCTAATCAACAAATAAAAAAAAAAAAACTTTTGAAATGTTTTACTTTACATGTAGGGAATCTAGAATATATGAAAGTTTCATTTTTTAAAATAATTTACAATAAAAAAATGAACTTGTTCACGATATTCTAATTATATGACCAGCACCTGTATACTGGTTGTGCTGTATGTTTTTGATACATTAAAAAGAACAAAGACTGGTTGCACTGAAACGACTGTTTCCTGAAACCGTATTGTCGCAAACCTGTCGTTCAGCCTCTTTGGTGAAATGAATCCATTTGAAATCAAATTAATGCTAGATATTTTGCTATAGATTACGGACATGGCATCTGAGGACTAATTTTCATTTTTCTCAGTTAATTTCCAGATTCAATCATTGGCTCGTTCTTATGTACCAGAGCACGTACACACACGCGCACTCTTCAAAAACGGTGCTTAAAATCTCTTGACAAACTAAAATATGACATGTGTATATATATTTTAAATAAAAGATATACGTTGTACTTAATGTCAGCTTGCTTATTTTGATCAAGATAGCGATTTATTAAGTCCACATGTCATAAAAACAAGAAACTATGCTTCTAACCACAGCTCGAGAGCTGTCGTTCCAACCTAACACAAGTTTGCGATGCAGTTTGTGAATGTTCGTTAGCACTATGGTTTCGGGAAACACCAAATCGCTGAACTATGTTAGTAACGACGGAACTTGTGATGTAAGTTGGCTAACAATGCTTTTGGGAAACGCAGCCCTGATTGACTGCTAGTTGATTCTCATTGTAATTCACTAATGGCACCCTTTTAATAAGAGTCATTTGTTTGAGAATCAGGCTACACTGGTTGCATTGTATGTTTCTGATTTACTAAAAAGAAGTGTCTCAAAAGAGTTATTTCTTCAGGAAACAGACTACAATGGTCGCACTGAATGTTCCGTGCTGCAGATTCAGTAGTGGCGCCACTGAGGCCACGTACACACTTGCAGGTAAATTCGGTTGTCAGTTCACCTTTTAGTGCTTAATCGCATTCTGTACACACACAGTTCAGTCAAATACGGGAGTGACAACCACATTCTACAACCGAATTAACTCCCGTAAAATACAGGTAGTGGCAACCGCATTTGCAGAAATTCTATGCATTGTGTATGGAACTGAACAACTAGTTGTTAATGACGTTTTTTAATGTGCATCGGAGGTGTCTCTCTTTTGTATGTGCGGCGAATAACAGGGAAAGCAGTACGAGCCTTGATTCATCTGTGTTGCCAGATCTAGCTTGAAAAATCTGAGAACAAGGACCAAGCCCATAATAAACCGAAATAAATCCAAATGCTTTATTTTGATTCGTGCCTGCTCACTTTAATAACTCCATAAACACGATCACTTTATGAGTCAAGCTTAAACAAGCCCAAAAAATGCTTATAATGAGTGATCACGGCAACACAGAAAGAGCAAGCTCTGTGTCAAACAGGTTGTATACAAACATAAGCATACACGATGCTGTTTAGTTAAATTGCTGAAAATAACGAGTGTTTTGTCACTGTAATGTTACTTTAGTCACAATAACGGATACCAAACACAAGCTGGTTTCCAAGCTGTCAATCATCGCTGTTTCGAGAGTGAGTCCAGTTCTGTACACATGTAACGATAATTTAGGGGTTTCACTCCCACGTTTAAATGCGGTTGTCACTCCTGAAATTTACAGTGTGTACGTGGCCTGAATAAGCAGTGTATGAAACTCTGTCAGGGTATTTTTAGCACAGCTTTCGAAAGTAAGTGTAATTTAGGTTCCCTCGTGATTTATCTTTCAAGTGAATAATAAAATTTATCATTATTGAGCAATACCAGGGGGCTGAATTAAAAAAACCCATCTTCATCTGCTGAGTTAAAAAAGCAAGTACAGCTGTGTGTAGATCTCAGAGAGTGATAGCTCCGCTACATCTAACAGAAAAGCTTGTGAAAGAAGTACAAATTCATAGCAGCAACATAATTCATAGCAGCAAACTTAATTCAAAGCAGCAAACTTATTGTACAGTCAAATGAAATCACAGAAAAAGCATCATTAGCACATACACCATGCACACTTTTGAGTACTCTTGTCATTTGTCTACGGTGGCTGAAACCAGGGCAGTGAACTTCAAGATATGAAGGATGGAATGAAATTTCCAAATGAATTTTAAATCTGAAGGAGTCATTTCCTCTCTAAAATGAATGTGGGCTTCCTAATTTCATAAATCAAGAAGCGCTGAGTCAGCTGAGAAGCTTGTGATTAATGAGATGAGATATGACACTTATTGAAGACTCCTACTTACACTGATGTACGCACAGGTCCGGTTCACGCTCGGCTCAGCTAGACTCTGAGCTGAGGTTCTGTCGAAGACACCAGAGTCTCTGCTCTTGACCTTCAGCCTCAGAGAGCTGGTGTGCTTGATATCTGACAAATCTTTACGGATGTCACATGAGACCTGACGACTAGCAGGCCGTGAACTCGCGCTGGAGAGATCTGCCTCTGTGTCCGTCCAGCCCTGTCCACACACAACAAACACTAAATGCTGATCCAACAAGGAGAGTTGCACTATTTAAGCTTAAAAAAAATCTAAAAAGAATAATAGTGAGATTTCTGTGATCTTTTGAATGAGGAAGGCCAGAAACATACTTTACACAAGAGAATGCTTGGCCAACATATTGCATGAGGAATAATCCACCCAAAAATTAAAATTCTGTCATCATTTACTCACCCTAATGTCGTTCCAAACCTGTATCCATTTCTTTCTTCTGCAGAACACAAAAGAAGGTATTTTGAAGAATGTTGATAACCAAACAGTTTCAGTTCCCATTGACTTCCATTGTATTTTTTTGTCCATACAATGGAAGTCAATGGGACCAAAAACTGTTTGGTTACCAACATTCTTCAAAAAAATTTCTTTTGTGTCATACAGTTTTGGAATGAGGGTGAGTAAATGATAACAGAATTCTCATTTTGGCACGGACTATCCCTTTAAGGCAATTCAATTCACTTGGCAGCCATCTTGGTGGCGACCCTACTGCAATGTGTACTTTATTGTGTTGAGAAATTAACCAAAAAAGTGCCACTAAAAGTGAACGAAATGCCCCAGATATAAATATCTCCACAGTGAATTCCTCTGTTGTTTATCTATTACTTTATAAAATTCTATTTTTGGTCTATTAAGTTACAGGTTGACAAATTGATTTAATTTACTCAATTGAATTATGTCACATAAATGGACCACATGCTGTTGTGATGACAAAAATATGCCATCAAAATGGTGTACCCTTGAAAATCAGTTCCAGGGGGCAAAAATCTCTCCCTAACCACTTTGTTATTCTTCGTTACTCACCTATAGAGGCTAATGAATCATAAGTCTCGCACATTCACAGAAAATAGCTTGCTTCCACATGCAAAATAAGGATGATTCTTGTATAGAGATTGTTTCTGGCCTAAAGGTGTTTTCTTACCGACTCGCTGTCAGACACAGAAGACAAACGTGCCTTCCCGGCACGGTGCAGGTTGCTGCTGGTCTCAGAGGACTGGCTAGTCACAGTGGAGCGTCGTGTGGACATAAAGCTACTGCTGGCAAACCGGTCTCTACGAGGTACACACAACAGCACTCCCAGACATGGTATGTACTTTGCAATAGCAGACCTGGGAGAGAGAGAGAGAGAGAGAGGGAGAGGAAGTGGTGATTCGTGAACGAAGGGCAGGAAAATTGAAAGAAGAAACCTCAAACTGCAATTCACATTGACTTTCCATAGCTGTCAATGAAATAATAGTGACCTTTAAAAACAAAAACAAAAAAACACCCTTTATGGTTCATTAAAACAAGGGAATCTCGTGTTCGTCGTGTCTTATGTCAAAACCAGACTTGACAGTTCAGATCAATCCTTCATAAGGATCTCATCATATTGAGGTGATAGGAATGGATAAATGATGACCTCATCATTTAGGTTCTTCATCACGAGGCATTAATCTTCTGCAGCTCACCACAGATCTGTTATGAGCAGCACATGGCCCAATGCATCCAGAGCAGATCAATCTGAAGTAAATCTGACTTTTAAAGGTCAGAATCCAACTCTGTCATCTCAAGGTACTTATGCTTGCACTCTGTACACAAAGCTGCTGATCGATTTGGGTCTGCCTGGCCTTGAAGCATGCAGCATTCATGTTTGTGGAACGATGTTTCATTTCACTGGACAGGTCTCTTTGTATTGGAAACTAGGGTGTGTAATAAGCCGGAGCTTCTGGTTATTGAGTCGGGTGTGCTTCAGTGCCTCAATATGCTGCCAGCTTATTTCAATTTTGATGCACAATGTAAAATATTGCCAGGATTTTACAATATTTATCAGGAATTTATCTTTGAATAAAATACAAAAAATAAATACACTACCATTGGAAAGATTGAGGTCAGTAAGATTTGTTTTTAAAGAAATTAATACTTTTATCCAGCAAAGATGCATTAAATTGATCAAAAGTGTCTGACATAATGTTACAAAATACTTATATTTCTTTTAAATGCTGTTCTTTCTGAATGTTGTATTAATCAAATATTAAGCAGCACAACTGACCTTTAAGTTCAGTAGGTCAACACTGATAATAATATGAAATGTTTCTTGAGCACCAATGATTTCTGAAGGACCATGTGACCCTGAAGAATGGAGTAATGGGTGCTGAAAATTCAGCTTTGCCATCATTGAAATAAATTACATATTAAAATTTAATTATTTAGTTATTTCATAATAATATTAATTATAAATCACCATATAACAAATTGTTAAAATTACTGTGAATGTGCAGCAACTAGGTAGCCATGAATATACTGTAAATTCTTTTTAAATGCAGCAGAATAGAGAACTCTTTGTAAAAAGGCTTATGCTTAACATCATCATACCTGTACTTGGGGTGAGTGATGGCATAGATGATTGGGTTGTGGATGGCGGATGCTTTGGCAATCACAGCAGGCACAGAGTTCATGTAGGGTGTGAGTATGTCAGCGTATCTGTGAAAAGAGTAAGAGGACATAACATTACACATCATTTAAATGCGTTACTTTCTTCTAACCCGCATGACATCGCATCACAGCTACACACAGACATATTAGATTGAAAAGAGGTGGTAAATGAATAAAACCATCCAGTCCTTTGGAAATGTAGCAGCAGGTACGTGGTGCATGTGATCATTATTCTGCCAAAGGAAGTCTGATTAAAACAAAGCAGTGCATTTCTTTCACAGTATGTGACACATTTTCTCTGAGGGTGGATGGAAGAAATCAGAGACTAAAAGAATAAAAGAGTCTTAACAGTCATATTATATTATATTATATTATATTATATTTAGTGCTGTCAACGTTAACGCGTTAACGCATGCGATTATTTTTTTTTCCAGTTTAACGCATTAAAAATATTAACGCAATTAACGCAGCATCCGTTTTTTTTATGATCACACTCTTATTCATGCAAATGCTTTTAAACCATTTAAACGCGCCAAAAGAGAACGGCGCTGTCTGTGAATGTCCTGTCACACACGCACATGATGCAAGACATGCGCCATCGTGCGCATGGACGGTGCGCCAGAATCCAGTTCTCTCTGTCACGCTTGAACAAACAATAACATGCACAATAATGCCAAAAATATCAGTTTTGTCGAGTATCCTCATTAGAGCAGCCTTGAATGAGTTAAATAAAGTCTTAAAACGAAAGTAAAGAGCTGTGAGAAAGTGGGACGCGTCATGTGCAGCAGCGGCAGCTCTTAAAGTGACAGCAACCACTAATGCAGTCTGTCATTTAAGATAATGAAAGAACAAAGGTAACAGAGAAAATTACTCACTGCTCTTGACTAAAGAACTTTTGTAGCTTTAATAATGATTATCTATATTTAATTTAGGCTATAAACTATGCAGTGCAGACTGTTTGGTAACTTAATCAGAATTCTGTATTTTTCCTATCTGTTAGACAGGTAGGAAAGGCACAGGTAAATATGACATTTATTATGGGTTTATGTGAGGATTGTTCTAAGCTAACTTAAATTAAAAGTTGTTATATTTTTGAAGCCTAATAAATGTAAAAAATGATATAGCTTTCAATTACACTGTAATGTTGAATGGCTATAATTCATGTTTAAAATTGGGGAAAAAATCAGTCTCATCGAGACATCAGTAGCTGTATTAGAATCGGTGATACTGGCCTTCAATCATAAAAAGATGCCATTGAACAAGTATTATAATATACTGTCTTCATGTTGTTTCTTTATGTTGTTTTAATTTGGAGATTAACTGTGAAATTATTACATTATAAAGTATATTAAAAACGTGTTTAAGTAAAAACTAATGTTTACTCTAAGTATCCCCTGAGATGTTAAGTTAATATTTTAATAATTTAACAACACATTTGCTTGTTTATGGTTCTCTAATGTTAATGTGCCGGTAAAGAAATAAAATGTTTCATCTTTTACTAAATGTTTCATTTTATTGCTTTTTATCAACTTGTGAACCCCCTGCAGTTCCCTCACAAACCACTCATGAACCCCCAGTTTGAGAAACCCTGTTATATTATCCCTATTGAATTGTATTGTATTGTATTGTATTGTATTTGTGGCACAGGTCTTAAAGCGTTAGTTCACCCAAAATGAAATTTCTGTCATTAATTACTCACCCTCATGGCGTTCCAAACCTGTAAGACCTTTGTTCATCTTCAGAACACAAATTAAAATATTTTTGATTAAATCTGAGAGTTTTTTTTATCTCCCATTCACTGTTTATGTTCAGCGCTTCCAGGTTCTACATCAGAACGGCGGCTCAGTATTGTCCGGCTCCTGCGTCAGCATCACACGCATGCGTCGTGCTGCTCACGTGAACAGCGTCGGCCAATACTGAGCCGCCGTTCTGACGTAGAACCAGTAAGCGCTGAACGTAAACAGCGTAGGAGAATGACAAGGAGAGAAGAAATTGTTGAATAAAGTCATTATTTTTGTTTTGTTTTTGCGCACAAAAAGTATTCTCGGCACTTCATAACATTAAGGTTGAACCACTGTAGTCACATTGACTATTTTAACAATGTTTTTACTACTTTTCTGGACCTTGAATGTGGTAATTACATTGCTTTCTATGGGGAATAAAAAAAAAAAGACTCAGATTTCATCAAAAAATATCTTAATTTGTGTTTGAACAAAGGTCTTACGGGGGTGGAACGACATGAGGATGAGTAATTAATGAAAGAAATTTCATTTTTGGGTGAACTAACCCTTTAAATAGCTTGCTAGCTCTTTGGCTACTCATAACTACCTTGAAAAATATCTGCTTCTCACTTGGAACACACTGTATTATATGATGATTCAGATAAATGGATAATTGTATTATCTTTAATTTAAAGCTATCTCTGCTCTTTTTAATATAACTTATGTCTGCCTTGAATGTCTATTCTAGACAGTCTTTGTACTGTCTGAACAAATAACTGAAATCTTTAACAGTGAATAGCATGTGTAAGCACAGTGAAAACTCAAGTGTGTGTTTATCTGTCAAATTATTTAGCTGGTTCAGTTGCTTCTGACTAAAGTCAACACTAATTAAATAACATCATCAAGAAGGATGTAATAAAAGCAATGGATTGTGGGTGTAAGACAAGTTGATTCTCACCCAGCAAAAGCAGTAAGAGCTACACAGGAGTATGGAGACCAAGAGATGACATACAGCAGGATCACTATGAGCGCTATCTTTGCCATCTTCCATTCATTTTTCATTCGCTGAATCTTCTTGATAGAGTCTCTGGGTCCTACTCCTTCTCCATTGATTTTTCCCACAGCTCTGTTATTCCCATCATACAGACATGTAAACAAACATATAGATTCAGTACACACAGGAAGAGACGGAACATGCGTCAGTTCACAAAGCATATAAACAGATTTGATCGTCTTTGTCTTTTGTAAAGAACACAGTAACACCGCACTAATCTAAAATTGATCTCTGTTTGATAAATAATAAAATTCATCTTCCCAGTAGGCCTATTTTTCCTCTTTCTGGTTCAGACCTGTGGTCAAACACACACATAGAAATGGTAAAAGAACTTACCTGTTGGTATCACGGATTGCCCTGAAGATGAAGAAGTAGCAATAAATGATGACGAAGAGGGGGATGAAGAATACAAATGTAAAGAGCAGCATTGTGTAGGCGCGTACTGAGGGACTGAAGGTCATGTAGTCCCACGAACAGGATGTCAGCAAACCTTCAGGAACATACGCACCTGTGAATATAAAATACAATTACATGCCGCTGTGCATATATCTGCGGGATTCTGAAATGAAATGATGAGGTTTTTAACAAATGAGGGATTTATACATTATTCAATCTCAAATTTTAAAATTAAAGGATTAGTTCACTTTAAAATGAAAATTACCCTAAGCTTTACTTACCCTAAAGCCATCCTAGGTGTATATGACTTTTTCTGATGAACACAATCAGAGTTATATTAATAAATATCCTGACGCATCCAAGCTTTATAATGGCAATGAATGGGACCAACGAGTATGAAGCTCAAGAAAGTGCATCAATCTATCATAAACGTACTCCACAAGGCTTCAGGGTTAATAAAGGCCTTCTGAAGTGAAGTGATTTGTTTGTGTAAGAAAAATATCCATATTTAACATGTTATAAAGTAAAATATATAGCTTCCGCCAGACCGCCTTCCATATTCAACTATCGAAAAAAGCGTAAATATTGACTTTAAAATTTTCATTTTAAAGTGAACTAATCCTTTAAATGCCTCTCTTGTCTGCTTAGACAAAACGCCCCTGTAAGTGAGTGTTTGTAAGCACTTACTCCATCCAAAGAACGGAGGCAGGCTCCAGCCCATAGAGTACACCCAAGCAGCAGAGAGTATCAACAGGGCTCGTTTGCGTGACATAACACCAATCGAGGCCAAAGGACGAGTGATCACGAAGTATCGATCTACCGCAATAATCATGAGAGTGATCATTGAGCAGATACCAAACAGAGCACCGCAGAATGCATATAACTCACAGCCTGTGGAGAGAGAAAGAAATACCAAGAAATACTGTAAAAAGAAACATTAATGCATTTCATAATGCACTGAATATGTAATCCAGCACTGCATTAAAAAAAAACAAGTCTTTTACATTGTTTCTTCTATACTGTATGAGTAATAAATCATACTACAGGCTATATAGAGTCCATTTAAATCAACCATCTCACTCATGCTCCTGAAAAGAAGAAGACTGAAAATGAAAGAGTACATGTTTTCCTTATCATCACAGAAATACCTGTTAATTAATTAAAGCTGTACATGCAGGCAACTGTGGATGTGTAATTATAATAATAATGGAAAAACCCTGTAACCCTGTGAATCTGTAATTGCTTTGGAAATGTCACTAATGTGAACAGGCGTTTTATTGTACAGATTGGAAAAGGGTATGAGTTAAGAACCTGTCATTGAAAAGCCCATATTTATTGGCTACTAATTTAAATTAGCTTGTGATCTCGGCCAACCGAACACTTCATCACAACTTCTCTATTCAGCTAGGTTCGTCACCCATAACTCCTTCCAGGACAGCCAGGAACTTAAGAGTTGTGATTGATGACCAGTTAAACTTTACAGACCACACTGCTAGAACAGCCCGGTCCTGCAGGTATGCCATATACAAGGATTTGCCAGGATCAAGCCCTTCCTATTGGAGCATGCTACACAACTCCTTGTCTGACTGGACTATTGTAATGCTCTCTTGGCAGGCCTTCTAGCATGTACTGTCAAACCTCTGCAACTGATCCAGAATGCAGCAGCGAGAGTGATCTTTAATGAGCCGAAGAATGTGGACGTCACACCTCCCTTCATCAATTGCATAGTTGCTAACTGCAGCTCGCATCAAATTCAAAGCACTGATGTTTGCCTACAGAAAGACCACTGGCTCTGCACTTACATATTGTTGCCCTGTTGTTGATTTGATTGCTTCTATTGTTCTCCTCATTTGTAAGTCACTTTGGATAAAAGTGTCTGCTAAATGATCAAATGTAAATTAATGTAAATGTAAATATTGCTGGGAACTCGTCTTTAATTATAGCCCTGTCTATGAGAAGACCAACAACATAGAACAAACTGTTTCATAATGTTTGAGTATTGGGTAACACTTTACAATAAGGTTCTTTAATTAACATTAGTTAACTACATTAGTTAACATTAACTAATAATGAACTGCACTTATTCAGCATTTATTAATCTTTGTTAATGTTAATTTCAACATTTACTAATACATTATTAAAATCTTGTTAACATTAGTTAATGCACTGTGAACTAACATGAACAAACAATGAACATCTGTATTTTCATTAACTAATGTTAACGAAGATTAGTAAATACAGCAACAAATGTATTGCTCATGGTTAGTTCATGTTAGTTAATACATTAACTAATGTCTAACTAATGAACCTTATTGTGAAGTGTTACCGAGTATTGTATATAAGTGTGGTATGCAGTGTAGCTAGAGATAATGTACACTATAAAACCGAAGAGTGAAATTAATTAAATGAAACGAGTTTGTTTCACTCAAATAATAATGAAAGTTCATTGTACTTAATAGATAAAAGTTGCGTGAACTCAAAATTTCACTGTAGTAAGCTGAACTTAATATGATTGAGTTGAGTTGCAGCAGTTTTCTAATTCCCAGCATGCTTTGCATCAGATTGTATAAATAAATGTTGAAATTAAGTGTTATTTTGTGTGTTTTTGCACATAATTAACATAGGGAGGCATAAGTTTAATGTTGAGTTATGTTGGGATTTACAGGGGGTTCTGTTATGTTAGCTTTGTAGGGTTACCATTGTGGTGAAGAGTAGAGCCTGTGGTTAGGTTGAGGATGGGCTGCAAAACTTTTAAGACCACATATACTGTATGTTGTTTGATTATATACAGTACTGTGCAAAACTCTTAGGCACGTCAGTATTTTCACCCCCCCAAAATATTTTTTAAGCCAGTTATTTATATCTTTTACTGTAGTGTGTCAGTTGGAAATATCAGTTCACATTTCCAAACATTCATTTTGCCATTAATTTTAATAATTCAGTGAGATTTTTGAATACACAAGGAGTCTGTCAACATCTGGTGCTCCACACAGAGATCCAATCTCACCATCATCGAATCTGTCTGTGATTACATGAAGAAACAGATGAAACTGAGACAGACTAAATCCAGAAGAACTGTGGCCGTGTCTTCAAGACGCTTGAAGAAACCTTCCTGCGAAGCTACCTGAAAAATGATGCCCAAGTGTACCTGGACAAAAGCTGTATTAAATGAAAAGGGTGGTCACACCAAATATTGAATTGATTTGGTTAATAGAAGTTAATTGATAAATAAAATCTATTTATGACAATATTTTTGAAAGCATTCTCACTTTACAGCATTTTTACACAAGTACTGTATCTTTGCAGGTCAGTTTCTTCAAGCATTTTGGAGACACGGCCACAGTTCTTCTGGATTTAGTTATACTCAGTTTCATCTGTTTCTTCATGTAATCACAGACAGATTCGATGATGGTGAGACCAGATATCTGTGTAGAGCACCGACTGTTGTCAGACTCCTGGTGTGTATTCAAAAATCTAACTGAATTATTACAATTAATGGCAAAATGAATGTTTGGAAATGTAAACTGATATTTCCTACCGACACACTACAGCAAAAGATATAAATAAACGGCTTAAAACCATTTTTGGGGGGTGAAAATACTGACATGCCTAAGACTTTTGCACAGTAGTGTACATGCAAGTATATAATAACAGTCTCTGATTTATAATAGCATGTGTTAATCTGCTATCTAACATTTAACCAAGATCTGAATGTGATGTTGTTTATGTAAATGAACTGTATGTAATTAACATTATGATGAGTTGGGTGAGGCTGAGAACTGTGGGAGCGAAGGGATGTGATTGTTAATGAGAGACACCTGTGCACCACACTGGCCTTGCTCTGCTTCCACGGCTCTCAGCCCCGCCCCACTTGTCACAAAAATTTAAAGTTCTACTAACTTAAAAAAAATGAGTTAGTTTACTTAAATTTTTTTGAGTTAATAAATTTTACTCAAATGTTTTAAATATTATTAACTTATCGAGTTTTACAGTGTATAAACATATGATCATGTGATCTTATATCATCCTGAAGGGTTTTGATTTTTGCTATTAATCACTGACTGACTGTACATTTTACTGCTTAGTACACAGCTACTTAGGAAATGCCTAAATAAACAGACATGAATTTAATTCATTATGTATGTTATGCATATTAATAATATATAATGTACAAATATTAATATTAATACATTAATAATATATAATGTACAAATTATTATTATTATTATTATTATTATTATTATATTTAAGCTTGAATTATTTTATTATGTAAGTAAGAGAAGAGTGCCATAACACATTAATAACAAATTAATTTGTATGAAATTAATTTGTTGCACTCATTATAAAAATACTTGACCACAGAATGACAATTGACCAAACAGAATCAGAAAGCATTTTAAAAAATTACAAATTTTAGGAACTGCAAGACAATGCTTTTCTGCTTATAAAATTACAATAACACCTTGGATAAAATATTAACAATGAAGCAATATGAACAATATATGACTGCTGGTGCTAAGATTCTCAGTTATTATTAACAAGTTGATGTCGATAGGAGATAAAGAAAGCTTGTCAAATTCTGATCTAGTATGCTTTAAGATCCGCAAACGGGTCTAACTATAATGACTGTGAATGGGTGTCTTTCCTCTGTGAGTGGGTCCTGTTGTCATATTTTTCGACACCATCTTATAATGCTGCCCTACAGCACTTTGAGGGTGTTTTACTGAACATCATTTAGAAGAAGCGTGACAGATCTCTCACACATACCTCAGGTGAAGAGAGACCTCGAGAGAGTTTGAGTGAGCTCATTCCACTTCATCAATCATACAGCAACTACTTTACTTCAAAGAACACGCTTTAAGTGCTTAAAAGGTTTGGAATTTAAAGAAGACCATCAGTGATCAAGGGATCCTTGGATGACCTGATGTTTTATCATTATTCGAAAGCCTAATATTACAGCATCACATAAATTCCACATTTGCACCAGATGAATATGTAATCATGCAGCTGTTATGCTGTAAAGAGGGGTACTTAGGACTAATAATAAAAATTCTAACTGCAATACTATATTTAAGAGAGCTTTATAGAATGAGAGATCACATTTGTAATATAATGCCTTTGTATGGAGCTGTTCAGCCATGATGCACCAACTGCTATTCTAAAAACCCACTGAGAGAAAATGGCTCAAATATGCTAATTCTCTTTTGGGTTCTAGGACTACAAACTGAACAAACGAATCACTAATACTACAGTATATAGGTTGGAACCACTGGCTATAGCATTAAGCAGTCATTCAGTTCCCCTCTGATATTTTCCAGTTTTGTCTGATAAGGAAAGCAAACCTCTGATTACTAGAAACATAGAAACTACAGTGAAAAATGGTAATTTATCAATTAAATCATGAGGCAGAAAAAGTACTATGAACAAATTAAGTTTGTTAGTTCCGCAAAAAGTGTAATTTGTGTTAAACAGTTAATTGATTTTACAGAAATGTTTGATTTTATATTTCCCATGATGATGAAAATATAATCACCACTGTTTTCCCCATGGAACAAAGCTTGCTAAAACAGCCGAAATGATCCCTAATTATTTTTCTGAGCGCTGATTCATCAGACTATCTGCCTGGTGAGCCGAAAACATTTTTCCAGTGCCTGCATATTTTAGAACATGTTCAAACTAACCAAACACTGATTCATATCTAGATACGCTTTGACCTCTTTGGACATTAAGGTGTTTCTTCTCCTTCACCAGGATACAGTTATGCATCAATGAATAATCCCTCTCCAGCTGAGATCTTTTATCATTATCTGTTATACTTTCTTCTCATCTGCACTGGAATCAGTCTCATGAAGATAATCTGATGTTAAAAGACACCCTGCAAAGTTGTTTTGACATTTCACTCTTTCTTAGCATCTGTGCAAGTAGCTATGAATGTCTGAAAATGAACCATGGGTTTGATCAAGTGCCCATGATTATCTGACAGCTGGATTACCTTTTTCGCCAAAGATCCATCGCTTGTGCATACTGGTGGTAAAGAAGATTGGTGTCTGAGTGACACACATCAGAAAGTCAGTGACAGCCAGATTAATGATGAACATGTTGGCAGGTGTTCTCAAACTCCTACTCCTGAAAAGATACACAAAAGAACTGTCAAAAACTGTCAAAGAAAGAAGAAGCAGCAGCACATCAGTGGCAGTGGTATTTTATGTTGTATTATTTATAAATGTTTATATATATATATATATATATATATATATATATATATATATATATATATGTATATATATCAGTGGCGTGCAGTGGTGTTTTGAAATGAGGAGGCAAACAATGACCTCAGTTTTTTATTTATTTTCTTTTTTTTATTATTTTTTATAAATCAAATGTAAATACATGTCCGTTACTTTTAACGTTGTCAAATTTTCCTTGTTTTCACATTTACATCAAAAAAGAAAAAAGAAGCCAAATACATTCTATTTTGTATTTTTACATTAACAATGTAATTAATGTTCTATTTATTAAAACCAAGTCAATCTCATCAAGTTGGTGTTTTAAGCATTTTTACATTTATTCCAAAATAATAACTAAAGGCAGTAACAATTTAAACAATATATTTTATTTGCTCACTAAAACCCCCAGAGTCATCATTTTTTCAGGTCTTTTCACATTTGAGTTTGACGTGATATAAAGCGGTGATATCTAAGTGGGTGAGTTGTTTACTTACTTTTTAATTAGTCTTCCCATTGACGCCATTCAGACTGACGCACGGAACGCGCATGTAAACAAGAGGTGGGATTTATCACACAAACCAATCATATCCAATCATAACCGATCATATCCAATCATAGCGCGATGGAGGCACTGCCTCCTCTCACGTGACTTTCCCCCATTCATTCTCTATTACCCCCTACAAAACCCACTGCACAGTTTAGGGGCTCTGTTCATTCTCTGTGAACTCCAGAGAGGCACAAGAGTCGTGGACTCCTGGTGTAACTTTACTGCGGGTGCCGCTGTTGGACAGTGTTTCTTTGGAAAAACAAATGACTTGTACACTTTTTATTGTCACATTTTGTAATATTTGCATTGTTTTATTTTTGTAATATGGATTATTTTGAGGAGGCACTGCCTCTCTTGCCTCCTCGGAGGAAACACCCCGATATATATATATGACACTGGACCACAAAACCAGTCATAAGGGTCATTTTTTTTTAAATTTATACATCATCTGAAAGCTGAATAAATAAGCTTTCCATTGATGTATGTTAAGATAGGACAATATTTGGCCGAGATACAACTATTTGAAAATCTGGAATCTGAGGGTGCAAAAAATCAAAATATTGAGAAAATCACCTGATTTTAAGTCCTTAGCAATGCATATTACTTACAAAAATACATTTTTGATATATTTACAGTAGGAATATATATATATATATATATGTGTGTGTGTGTGTGTGTGTGTGTGTGTGTGTGTAATGCATCATATTTTCTGTTCCCTGATTTCTCTCATTTAGAAAGTCTAAAAGCCCGTTCACACCAAAAACGATAACTAAGAGTAAAGACATAGTTGTAAAAATCGTTCTAAATATAAAAGAATAGCAGAGTCCACACCATAACTATAATGATAACAGCACTGGGAAACACTAAGAAAATATAATTTGAAATCACTTTCAGAATGATATTTTTTCAGCTGATGAATCAGCCAATCAGAATCCATCCTGCTTTAAAGAGCACCAGTATTTAAAGCCACTGGTGCGGACGCTAATGTAGTTATCATTATCATTATATTTATAGCTATAGTTCTTGTTTTTGGTGTGAACAGGCCTTAAATCAGAGATTCACAGACTTTTTTTTTTGTTAGCCGAACATTTTAAAAAAATTCTTGAAAAATTCTAAATATTTTACCCTGAGATTTTAAAAAGATTTTAATTTTTTTTAGTAAGTGTTTTATTTTGATTGTTTTTATTTTTAATTATTAATTTATTAATTTAATTATTAATTTACATTTTTTAACTTAATTTTTTGGGATAACCCAGTCTAAATCTTAATATGCAGTTTGCAGTGCAAACATGACTCCAGATGAGCAGATCTAACAAGAATTTCATTGGCTATCATACAAAGGAGACAAACACAAACTGGACTCACTTGCAGAAGGCATACATGACCAAGAAGTTTCCCACCATACCGGTGATGCCCACTGCCAGAATGACAGAGCCGATGGTGTAGTGAGCGTGGTCTGGGACATCCACAGTGGGGAAAGGATATCGAACATCCCGCACCATTGCCACCTGTGGACAGCGAGACAAAAAAGAATGCCAGGATATGCTTTCAGATCAGGACACAGTACATCATAGTAAAGGACAATGGAACTTAATGGTTGAGTTTTACATTACTTATAAAGTTACAAATATCTTAATTCACCAAGATACCATTTGTTTGTTTCAAATCCCCTAATTCCTGAAATCTCTATAATACTCATTTAATACCTCAATAGCCAGCTAAGATAGAATCAAGCAGACATATTTACTGTTTTTGAAGATTGAAGACTGCACTGCAAAGTGGATTGTGCTGTTGCATTTAGTTATTGGTGTGTGGAACAGAGAACACACAAAAGCTTTTAGAATGGCAAGCGGGGCCTGCTTTTGGTTTTTCGCCCTTGTGTCAGGCTCAGTTCTTAAGAGGCAATTAGTACATCAAACACTGCAGTTCGATTTACCAGTGTCAACATCTTAGTCGGACACTTTTAGCCTCAATTTTTCCATTTATACTTCTATTATTCACTCTATTGACTCGATTGGCTGAAGCCAGCCTGAGCAAAAAAGTGGAACTGACACTCTGTAGGTCACTTTAATAGTTAGAGCATAGAATGGATGGGTAATACAGACTAGTAAATAATGGCAATCATTCACATTTCTTATAAATGAAACACTCTGCTGTACAATGACTGGAAAAAAGTATAGTCTTTGAAGAAGGGGATGTGGAGATGATATCGATAGCGTAAGACTGCTCAGTAGACAATCTTGAATACAAAGTGAGAGAAGAGGACATTTTAGAACTAATGAGTTTATAATCTGCCACAGATCAGCAGCAGATTAATGTGTGTATGTGGACATCTTTGCTCGTGATATAACAGAGCAAAAATAAATGGGTCCTTAAATAATTTTATCATCTCATTGAAGTAGATCCCCTCCAGCACTACTGAAAGAAGAATGCTGGAAGCTTTGTTTTCTGCAAAAGTTTTTAGTTTAATACATTTTGCATTAAACCTGATGATCATGTTCTGGAGAATGATCCAAAGATTCAATGGAAGAACATCTGACCTTGTATGATCAGTTTCAAAAATTTGCTACTCAAAAATAAAACTTTCTGTTTTTATCTGTTTTAATTGGATTCTGAATCCCAGATTTATAAAGTAGGTTAAAACTATGAAGCTCATTGTATTTCCTACAACCAGCTGTGAATAAAATTAAGCTGCAAACAAAAGCAGGTGTGAGAACCTTGATAAGATAATGCTGATCTTTTCGGACACAACTAATCCGATCAGATGGCTCTTGTTCGTCCTATTTTTTAGTCCATGCACTATAATATGTAATTTTAAGTAACAGATCAAAGAATGTTTGTCAAAAGGTTGATTCTAAATTAGATTTAAAATGTTCACCATTTAATAGTCTCAGAAAAAGTAGAGAGAGAGAGAGAGAGAACAAATAGTACAAATTGCCTTTTCATTTTTTTAAGCTCAGCCTAAAAGACTCATTCAAGCCGAAGCCCTGAACAAAAGAAGGCAACAATCAGACCTGCAAAAAGAAGCAAACGATCACTGTGCTTCAGTAAAGCTGCCGAAGAACCTGCACACCCTGTATTTACTTTTGGTCAATCCAAAACACTTCCTAAATTGATCCACTCCAACCTGAGATCCTCTGTGCTTATGGGTCTCAAAAGTAATACAATAATTGAATTGCAGCACATGATTGTTTTGGGGGCCCCAAAACAATCTTTAACATTTTATTTCTGTTGCGATGAATGAGAAACATTCTCTGCCAAGATTGTTATTCATTTCTACCACTCAACAATCGGTTGATCAATGAAATGACAAACCTATTACCAAATGATCAACACATAAATCGCTTTAATTTTTTTTCACCCTGCAAGACTGAATTGTGATTCAGCAAGTCACTCACTATTCCTGTCTACCCACCCTTTTAGGTCTGTATGCAAGCAAGCCATTTGAGCATAAATAAGACTATATATGAACACACAGATCTTGCATGCAGTGTTCTTCATTCAAATTGTATTTTGGTGCCTCTCTCATTTACTGGATTTTTCTTTGCACAGTGGGAGGTTTGCAGAAATTGTGGTTTGTGGCACAGATGCTCTCCTACAATGTGATAATTTATACCTGGAAACAGGTGTTACTTCCAAGAACTCAAAATCAAAACTGAAATTGAAAATTTAAAAGTAAAATATAACCTCACTGTTACCTTGTCTTTTCTATCATGTTAAGAGAACTCAGAATAGATTCATTCACAGGAAATATTGTGCCCATGCTGTACTACTAACACATATAACAGGGAAAAAATAAAAACTAAATTTAGTATTTGATCAATTTAAATTCTGTTTAGTATGTACAAACCCGATTCCAAAAAAGTTGGGACACTGTACAAATTGTGAATAAAAAAGGAATGAAATAATTTACAAATCTCATAAACTTATATTTTATTCACAATAGAATATAGATAACATATCAAATGTTGAAAGTGAGACATTTTGAAATGTCATGCCAAATATTGGCTCATTTGGGATTTCATGAGAGCTACACATTCCAAAAAAGTTGGGACAGGTAGCAATAAGAGGCCGGAAAAGTTAAATGTACATATAAGGAACAGCTGCAGGACCAATTTGCAACTTATTAGGTCAATTGGCAACATGATTGGGTATAAAAAGAGTCTCTCAGAGTGGCAGTGTCTCTCAGAAGTCAAGATGGGCAAAGGATCACCAATTCCCCCAATGGTGTGGCGAAAAATAGTGGAGGAATATCAGAAAGGAGTTTCTCAGAGAAAAATTGCAAAGAGTTTGAAGTTATCATCATCTACAGTGCATAATATCATCCAAAGATTCAGAGAATCTGGAACAATCTCTGTGCGTAAGGGTCAAGGCCAGAAAACCATACTGGATGCCCGTGATCTTCGGGCCCTTGGACGGCACTGCATCACATACAGGAATGCTACTGAATACTTCCAGAAAACACAATCCACCGTGCCATTCGCCGTTGCCGGCTAAAACTCTATAGGTCAAAAAAGAAGCCATATCTAAACATGATCCAGAAGCGCAGGTGTTTTCTCTGAGCCAAGGCTCATTTAAAATGGACTGTGGCAAAGTGGAAAACTGTTCTGTGGTCAGAAAAATCAAAATTTGAAGTTCTTTTTGGAAAACTGGGACGCCATGTCATCCGGACTAAAGAGGACAAGGACAACCCAAGTTGTTATCAGCGCTCAGTTCAGAAGCCTGCATCTCTGATGGTATGGGGTTGCATGAGTGCGTGTGGCATGGGCAGCTTACACATCTGGAAAGGCACCATCAATGCTGAAAGGTATATCCAAGTTCTAGAACAACATATGCTCCCATCCAGACGTCGTCTCTTTCAGGGAAGACCTTGCATTTTCCAACATGACAATGCCAGACCACATACTGCATCAATTACAACATCATGGCTGCGTAGAAGAAGGATCCGGGTACTGAAATGGCCAGCCTGCAGTCCAGATCTTTCACCCATAGAAAACATTTGGCGCATCATAAAGAGGAAGATGCGACAAAGAAGACTTAAGACAGTTGAGCAACTAGAAGCCTGTATTAGACAAGAATGGGACAACATTCCTATTCCTAAACTTGAGCAACTTGTCTCCTCAGTCCCCAGACGTTTGCAGACTGTTATAAAAAGAAGAGGGGATGCCACACAGTGGTAAACATGGCCTTGTCCCAACTTTTTTGAGATGTGTTGATGCCATGAAATTTAAAATCAACTTATTTTTCCCTTAAAATGATACGTCATCATTTGATATGTCATCTATGTTGTATTCTGAATAAAATATTTACTTTATTCAGATACTTTTATTCAGTAAGGACACATTAGGTGATCAAAAGTGACAGTAAAGACATTTATAATGTTACAAAATATTTAATTTTAAATAAATTATTTTCTTTTAAACTCTCTATTCATCAAAAACTCTTCATTATCATGGTTACCACAAAAATATTAAGCAGCGCACAACTGTTAGAAACACATGTGAACAATCAAGACGATCAAACAATCAGAACATGACACGCAAGACTAGGGAAACACAAGACATGGGCTGCATCCGGAAATTTAAAAATGCTGCCTTCGGAGGACACATTCCAAGGTAAGAAGGCATCAAGGCACGTCCGAATCCAAAGTTAGCTTCACTTTCTGTCTCATTAGATGCCTTAATTTGATCGATTTTTGAAGGCAGCATAATGTTTTCTTTGCTACCTTTGATATCCCACAATCCTGTGCTTTCCATTCTGTGACAGACAGTTGAGCTAAAAAATAAAGAAGGCGTGAAAGGTGTGGTTGGCGGTCACTTTTTGTGTAAATGTACGTTTTTGACCATTGTTTTCCACTTTCGATTTAATTTCTAGTGAGAAATTACTATTGTAGTAATAAAATATTCGCTTAGTTTTCACCAAAGCTCGCGCTATTTTGCTGTAGATCATTAAACAGTTACGCTGCCTCAGAAGTCTGTCCAAAATCAGTTTCGTGAGGTGCCTTTGTGTGCAAACGCTGCCTGCAAAGTCACTGCCTGACAGGGCAGCGAGGCAACAAGTCAGCTGCCTAAGTTTTCGGATGCAGCCATGATCACATGATGGCAAGGGAAACACATGCCAAACCAGGAAACATGACAATGGGAAAACTTCAAAATAAAAGAAAGGAACACAAACAAAACCTAAACCAACGTGACATATTCCCACCCCAAAAGGGTGGCTCCAGATGCCCTATAGGAACATCCACCCCAAAAGAAAAGTCCAGGAAGGTGGTGAAGCAGAGGCGGACCAGGGGGAGGGATGGAGGATCAGGCCCATGAAGGGGGAGAGTAGGGCTGCTCGATTACGGCAAAAATCATAACCACGATTATTGAAAAATATACTGTGGGCTCCGTTTTAGTGAGTATCCTCATAAACACAGTTGGGGCCATGGAGCACTGATGGACCTGAGCCATGAAGCAATGGAGGACCTGAGACATGGAGCAATTGAGGACCTGAGCCATGAAGCATTGGAGGACCTGGGCCATGGAGCAATGGAGGACCTGAGCCATGGAGCATCAGAGGACCTGAGCCATGGAGTATTGGAGGACCTGTGCCATGGAGAATTAGAGGACCTGAGCCATGGAGCAATGTAGGACCTGGGCCATGGAGCAATGGATGACCTGAGCCATGGAACATTGGTGGACCTGAGCCATGGAGCATTGGAGGACCTGGGCCATGGAGCAATGGAGGACTTGGGCCATGGAGCAATTGAGGACCTGGGCCATGGAGCACTAGACAATGCCATGGTAGAGCCAACAGTGATGGGGGCCACCAGGGTGGAGCAGATGCAACAGAAGACAACCACGATGGAGCAGGTAGAGGCGATGACCACATCCTCAGTAGAGCTGGAGAGCCCCATGGTGGAGTTGGTGGATCAAGAGGCCCTGGCAGAGAAACAACATTAACGGCCTCCGTGGCCATAGCATGGGGCACAATGAATTCATGGACAGCCACCATGGCAGTGACAGAGCAGGCAGAGAGTTCAGGAAGGGGCACCACCACCTCGGGATGAGCTGTAGCGGCGACCGTTCATGTGTTATTATGATGATGACTTTGATGCATTTTGTTTATGTTACACTTTTCTCAAACCCAAAGCGCAACACAAAGCAATTAAAAGTTATGTTCTCTTTGGTTTATCTTGTCATGTGGTACTCCTTCCTGTTATGTGATAAGTCCTTCCTTGTGTATGTAAGCCCTCGAGTTTGCCTTGTTATTTTGTTGGGTATTGAAGTATGTTGCTGTCTTAAGTTTTATGTGTCAAGTCATAGTCTATAGTCAAGTTTATGTTCATGTTTATTTTTATGGTTTCAAATTTTGGATTTTGTTTGTACTTTATGTTTTATGCTTTGGATTTTGGATTTTCACCTTATTAAATAAACTGCACTTGGGTTCATTACATCATTGTCCCCATCTGCTCTGTGTCAGCACTGTTACAGTGAGCATAAGAGACTTTATTCAGAAACTTTAAAACAAAAATCTTACTGAACTAAACTTTTGGATGGCAGTAATATATAGACAGTAACTGTTCAAATGAAATGACCCTCAAAAAAAAAAAAAAAAAAAAGTGCAACAGCACAAGTCGCAAGTCAGAAAGCAGTGTATCCAATGCGCATGGCCTCGACTGTCATTTCGCCTAATCTAAAGAGACAGAACTGATATTTGCTTTAATCCTCATATGTCAGTGCTTCTCTGTTAGGTCTATCGATGAGGGATTTGAACGAGAGCATGTGCTGCTACTTGGTGGAGGATTCTGCGGCACAAATAGATGAGAAGTGCTCTTAAAATGTCACTATCACTTAGACATTCAGTGAGCGATATAAAGAGACAAGGAGAAAAAAAAGAGAAAGACAGAAATGGATAAAGTAGAGGAAATTACACTTCACCACAGCACAAGGAGCTTATTTGTACCATTAGTTGAGTGTGAATGATATCATGGTGTTTCATTTTTGGGGCTGCAGTTGTTTACACCAATGCACAACAAAAATCCTAAATCATTTTTAATTATGTTTCAATAATCCAAATAATTAACAGTTTAAGTACTATGGATATGTTTGCATTATTTAAAAAAAAAAAAAAAAAAACCTGGCAAGACTGAGAGCAACAGATTGTCTTGAATGAACTTGTTTGTCTGTGCCGCCCTACTTATTATCATAGCTTGTGGCTAGTAGAAACAGTCTGGATAAGAGCAAAGCACACACAATCAATTACAAATCCGTCAGCTGACATTTTCTTGATCAGTGAGGAACGTCTCTGAAGACCATGGCCCCAAACTTCTCAAGCAGAAACTGCGATAAAGGACAGCTGATCCACTGCTTTAAAAAAAGGTTTCTTTTTGGGGAGATTATCTTCTCCGCCTGTCCAACAAAAGCTGAGACCTTTCCGCAAAGAGCAGGGCTGTATTTCCTGAAAGAACTTTTCTGAGGGAAGGTGAACTTGAATTCAAGCTAAAGTTTTCAAACTGCACAAATTCCTGTTTAATGATGTCTACAATATTACTAGGGAAAAACATTGTTTCGAGAGACAAAGTTTAAAAAGCACTCTGACAATGTGCAGCTCTGAGATGCTGATGATTTCAATCTATGCATGCTTTAACTGATACCACTGACCCATTTTTCTTGGCTTCTCATTGGCAGTTCTTACCATAAGGGAATCATTATTTAACCCTCAGACTTCACTACAGTGGACGGATCTTTAAAAGCCATTTTTAGCTATTCTGGGTGTGATGCTACATCCAAACCACCATGGGTGGCGACCTTTGACCCTTAGGCTGTGTGACCACCAAAGCATTTTTATCCAGCTGAAAATGGCATGTGCTCATCTGAAAACACCTAGCTGTGGGCGTTTGAGAGTGCTTCGGAGGCGCAGCGTTTTTTTGGTTTTTTTTTAGTTGTTGTTTTTTTGAGACGCTTTAATTGCTATGATACAGAATATCCGATAAAGTGTTATCTGATTTTGCAGGTAGTTTGTTTCCGAATATAAAAATGTCAAAACAATGTAAAATACTTGCTTTGGCCATTTTTTAAAAATTTTGTTCCATTGTTGGGCTTGTTATCATCTGTTGTTGTTGTATGATGAAACGGTTGGTTCGTGTGATATTTGTCCCGCCCCACCTCCACTGTGATTGGACGGCTGGGTAAGAAGTGACAGTGACGAGCGCTGTGTTTTATCCAAAGTTGAACATTTTTCATCTCTCTCATTTTTCAAATGAGAATAAGATCATTTTTCTTTTCATAATTAAATAATTGATGCATCATAGAGTTAAGTATCTTTTCTTACAATTTTATTGCAAAGATTTCAATTGAATTGCTCTACCTGACATGACATATGCACTTGAAGGAAAATCAACCAAGATCTTACACAGCACATCTTACCGATTATTCAATGTCTTTGTCAGGAAGCAAACTAATAGTTTAATGCCTAAGGCTGGTATAGTATAACGTTAGCAACATCAAGGTCATGCTGATAAAATATGTAGCCTACCTTACACTGTACTGTATGTTGCTTAGATTAAAAGCATCTATCAGATGCATAAATATAAATAAAAAAAAATGGTATGTAGTTGTACTAAAGAATCAACAATATGTTGTCCACAATGAACTACCAAAGGCCCATTAATGGCTCATTAATGGGCACAACCATGACCTTTCACTTTCTCTTTCAAACATTTGCCATTAATTAATGTGCATTTTAATTTGGAACAATGTAAAATGAATCTATGTGAGGAGATTTTCACACTTTTGCTCTCTCGTTGAGAGAGAGGTCTGATCCTATATGTCCCTTCAAGGTATGTCACTAGCTTTGCACAATCAGACAGGAAACATAAAGAACACCCACCATGTGAATTATCAATTCAGATGTTAAGAAGAATACTAATGTCTGAAAGCCTTGAAGGACACGGCAAAGTGACTGAAGCATGAACAGATGCTATGTTTAAATCACTCTCCCTCTTATTTTCATTGTCTTAGTCTTTCTGATGTTTAAAATATACATCCATATGACACAAGTATGTGAACATTTAAATACAATAGCCAGCGCTCAATCTTTTAACTTGCAATTGTGAGTTTATATCACACAATTCTGACTTTATTTCTTGCAATTCTGAGTAACTCACAATTCTGACTTTTTTTCTCAGAATTGCGAGTTATAAAGTCTTAATTGTGAGATATAAATTTGTAATTGTGAGAAAAAAGTCGCAATTACCTTTTTTATTCCGAACAAGCTTCCATAGACATATACTTCATTCATGATAAAAAAAAAAAACTAAAAACAAAACAGTTTGTATTTCATATTCAGCTTTCTACTTGTGCTTTATTCCCCACTTGTGGGACAGACATAGAAGACCAATGTCTATATTGTTGCCATCCTGTTAATGTCTCTCTGTATTACAGAAACAGGTTTGCTCTCTGCTTTACCTTTGACAAGCCAGAAATCATTCAAATACACACTGAACAAATCGAACTCAAACAACTTTTTTTTCTCCATAAAGTCAGATTTCTATCAAACCATGGGAGCAGAAAGTCTACCTCTAAAAAAACTAAAAAAGAAGAACATTAAAATGGTACAGTAATAAATCATTTTGTAGTAGTGCTCCCCAACAGAATACCAAGCTAGGCTGAAATCCTATAACCTTCAAAGATCCAGAAGAACATCAAAGCAGCACAGGGTCATGACGGCCTTATGAATTAACCAGAAAAACCTGCACCATTGTCTTTACAAGATTTCAGAGTAAAACAGCATTTATTGTCAAAGACAAACACATGCTCAATTGATATTTTACTGGTTTTTATGATTGGGCAAATGCAGGTATTTTGTCTTTCATTTTAATAAAAAAATAGCTGATTTCACCTGTTGTTTTTGAGACCACATGGGCATCTCTCAACACTTTGGATTGGGAAATTTATGCAGCCAAATATATAAATGCTAATTGTCATGCAGTATCATCACATAAACTGTTTGACTGACACAGGTGGTCAAATATTAGCTGTGGGCAAACAGTGAGAGTCTCACTGACAATTACAAATGTCTTTGGCATAGTTTTAAACATCCTATTCTCTGTAGTCCATATACAACCATGACCTTTCACTTTCTCTTTCAAGCTTCTTTTCAAACCCACATTTGCATCACTTTTTTATCTCCCACACATTGATTCTCTCCACCCCTAGAATCAGTCTATTATTTGGAATCAAAAGGTGAAGGGTGAGAGGTGAAAACAATTACACAGAATATAATAGTATACAGCAGCAGGGATAACAACACACAATGACACAAGGTTCAGATGGGAAATCAATTCTATATACTATACTGTATTGTGCTCCATAGTTGGGTGAAAATAACTAGTTAGATTCACAATGGCTGTTGTTGATGTGTGCAAAAAAAATTACATGGATTGAAAAATATCAATATAGGCCAATGGAAGATATAGAGGTTAAGCTTTGTATTCACATCACATCAGCATATTAATGCACGCTGTGTGTTGTGGTTATGACATTAAAAAATAATGTCTTGATTTATGAGAGGAACAGGGCCCCCCTCTGTTTGAAAAATGCCACAACACTCGTTCATATGGCACTATATTCCTAACATTTGTGTAGATTATTGCCAATGCAATCTTTTTTCTTTTTTTTTTTTTCGTGGATAGCATTATGTTTTAGTAAAATTTGGTTTTAAAGCTCTTTTCTTTAGGACCTCACATCATTATCATGCTATTTCAATATCGTTTTCATGTGATGAAATGTTACAATGCAAATTTCGCTCTTAGGAGCTACATTATGCATATTTGTTATCTTTTTATTTGTTTCATTTCTTCCCTGATTTCATTTTCTATATATCCATGCAGGCTACTCATTTTAATCGTCAAACAGGAAATATCCAGGAATAGCTTACCTCTTTAAGAAATTAATCCCATGTGCGAGATCCCCACATGATCCTATATAGGACTACTGTTATACATTTGTGTGAATATGGCATCAGTCTGCTTCTGTCTAGGTCTGGTAAACTGTGCTCATTTGCTGAGTAATTCCACTTGTTGGGTTGTAACACCTCTGGTGGAGTGTGTGTGGGTGATAGTGAGCAGCTGCAATCCAGCTGTGTACTATCACAAAGACACCATACAGATTAGACTTTATAGTGTAGAGACTTGATCCAAATATGTCTGCATTTTATCACAATGACAAATGAGTACCACTTCAATTATTCTTAAAAACTAGACTGTCTAACATGCATAAAATGTATTTCTAAAACCTACTGAGTGCATTTTCATGTGGCCATTACAGAGAAGCACGACAAAATACCATTATAATTAGTTTACTCTTTAGACTAACTTTATTTAATGCAAGCTCATCAAAGAAATACCTATGGAACACATTTCTGATGTTAAGCAATAACTCCAGTCCTCGACATAAATGCACAGAATGGATACATCTATATAATACATTCCAACTTGATTGCTTCACCGAAGCATTAAATATCAATGGAAAAGTACAGCTGAAATATTTTTATTTCAGATATTGCTGCAGCTGAATAAAAATATTAAATATTCTTGTCAACAGCCAAGTACTGTAACAGGGGGTCTTTAGAAAAGACATAAAAAATGGAATTTCCTTACTTACCCATGACATTTCGAAAATGTAACTAACGCTCTTAACTAACGACCTTTTGAACATCATTTACTGTAGTAATTTTAGATCATGATCCTAATTAAAATCGGCATAAAGTTCCCTGGTTTATAATTTTTTCGGTTAAGTGTTTTAAGACACTACATTCTCAATCGTATGTTTTAGCACGTGCTCTACGTTTCAATGGTTCGCTAAACTCACAATTGTGAATCAACTATGCATAACCATGGCACGCATAACTCTCCAGAGGGTATAATAATGAGGCGTGATTAAGTAGCTAAAACATTTATTAGCCAAATCCTTGCATGTCCATTTGGGGAGACTAAAAAGGAATATCTTTAGTTCCTCTCCTGCAGATATTTTAAACACGTGTGGTAACTAAATTTGCAGTAGGAGTATACAAGTGAATGGTCGTTGACGCAACTTTTGTGGACATGGAGACGTACTAAAGCGCTTTTAAAACATAACGCAAGTACCTCTGACTATCTTTTTGAGGGAGTCATCCCAATTCGCACCCTTGGACCTGAAACGAGCTGGAACGGATGAACTTCTCCGATTACGCACGCGCTCTTACGTTAGTTTTCAATATTTTCCCGTTTTTATTGTGTGTTAATAACATTCAACTGTCTTAAAGTCCAACACACATGATTGTATATGTTACAACGGAGCTGTATACGCTCACAGAAGAATCAGAATCCGCGCGCAGCCTACCACTAAACACAATTGGTTCAATTACAAACTCAATCATCTTACCGTAGTGGCTCGCGCCGGCAGCTCCATCAGCTTGTGCGCACTCACTGCGCTGTAATTCCAATGGGCGAGTGTGTCCGCACTCACCGCGGTGCTGTTAGGGACTTGAGTGGGGATTCCCATGCTGACCGAGCGCGAAGCGTTCATCGCAGTGGACACGGCACGCGCAGGGAGAGAAGCTCAGAGTTGGTACGCAAAAAGAGTTAACTTAAACCTGAGGAACAGCATTACTATATGAGAAGATGTTGGATGTCTTCCTCTGCCTCTCTGTCTGCAACCTAGAGCTAAGCTGTCAACTGCGCCCAACATGTGTGTGTGTGTGTGTGATGAGTTTGTCAATGCCAGTAACCATGTGCCGATTCGAGTATGCATGAGGAGGGATGCTCAGTTAAGCAAACTCAAACATCCCACATACACACAGCAGCCCTGTGCTAAGCCCTTCATAATCACACCAAGTGTAAGCCTTATGTGCCTGTTTGCCCTATGTGAATAAGTGCCAACAGGACGTTCATATTAGTAGCCTATATGTAAATAACCTGCACATGCTCAGTCCTCCCTGCCTCTCTCTCTTTCTCAAACCACCTATCCAGTTCAGAATCAGAAATAGCTTTAATTGAGAGCTGGTCAGCTCAGCAGCACAAACATAGGCTACTTGCCGATTCAGTGTGAACCCCAGAGCTGGCAATTAAAATGTTATGAACAACAGTTGCTTAGCATTTACTCATACATACTGCACACTACTAACAATACATTAATTTTTCTCAAATATAAATACATTTTTTTATTTCGTTACTTAAACATTCCTTTTTCAGGATACTGTATTTTAAATATATTTTTTGTAAAATAAGCTTTACAGATCTTTATTAGAAAGGGTTTAAACAAAGTTTTTCATGCTTGTTCAATGAACCATAAACAATATTTGTACATGCACCTGTTGAACAGATTACTGGGGTTAGACAATTAAGGTCACAGTTTCAATAATTTAGGACACTAAAGAGAACTTTCAAAACACCAGGAGAAAGATGCCCATATCCCTACGTAGGATACACCTGCATGAACATGCATAGACCTGCTGCAGGGAGGCATGGGGACTGCAGATGTGGCCAGAGCAATAAACTGTTCATCCAAAAATGAAATTTCTGTCATTAAGAACTGACTCATGTCGTTCCAAACCTGTAAGACCTTCGTTCATCTTCGGAACACAAATTAAGATATTTTTGATGAAATCCGAGGGTTTCTGAATTACACATAAGCAGAAACGTCATTACACATTTCAAGGCCCAGAAAGAGACATTGTTAAAATAGTCCACGTGACTACAGTGGTTCAAACTTCAGTTACGCTTGTTTCATAAGTTGAATATGGAATGCATAGAATGTAACGTAAGTGTTTTGAAATGCGAGAGGCATTACACTTTCTTCGTAAGTTGACTACAGAAGGCAGTCTGGCAGAAGCTAGATATTTTACTTTATAACATGTTAAATATGGATATTTTTCATATATACACAAATGCATTGCTTCGCTTCAGAAGGCCTTTATTAACCCCCTGGAGCCGTGTGGAGTACCTTTATGATGGATGGATGCACTTTTTTGAGCTTCAAAAAGATATGTTTGCTAGCTTGCAAATGCCTTGGTGGAAGAGTGGAGTAACATCTCACAACAAGAACTGACAGATCTGCTGCAGTGCATGAGGATGAGATGCACTGCTTAAAGCAGCTGGTGGACGCACAAGATCTTGACAGCTACTTTTGATACTGACCCCCCTTTGTTTAGCGATTATTATTTTTTTGTTTGTCAAATGTCGGTGAAATTTGTTCAGTTTGTCCCAGATGTAAAATCTTTTTATGTTCATACAAATATTTCTGCGTTACAAATTTGTAAGAGTTTATATTCATTATTATATTATATTACATTACATTATTTATTTATTCTTTTTTTTATTATATATTGTGTGTGAGTACATGACCATCTGAATATATTTATTGCTTTTTAATAGGTGGCAATTTGGGTAGTTTCAACACTGGAGGAAGTACATGAATATGGGTCATGAATGACTAACAAAGAGCAGCACTGTTATTTAAGGGAGAAAAAAAATACAGATTTATGGAGTTAATTTGTGTAAAATCTACTGTTATACAAGATTTTTGTGTGTAAGGTGCTTGTAACTGCTTCCACAAGACTTATCCTCTTACTCTGCTCCTGCTATTTTACTGGCTTTCCAATGTCATGAGACATGTTGCCCAATGCATGGACAAATCCCAGCAGATCTAGTTGGAATGCATTGTGTTGAAAATAATTGTAGTGCCATGGTAAGGTAATCATCCTCATTTCACTTGTATGCTAGCTAGTGTGTTTTTATTTTCATTAGATGGGAGAGAATAGAAGGAAGAGAAAGAAGCAATTATGGTGAAGATTTCAGGTGATGTAACTCTCACCCCTGACCTCTGACCTCTGATTCTTGGAATCTCGAGGACAATCAATATGGAACACCCAGCTAGGCTACAGATATCTCTAAAGCCTGGCCTTGAAAGAAATGCAAGTGATTAGCCGTACATTCATTGTTATCTATGTTTTTCATCAAAAGGATTATTTTGTGAAATATCTCTGGTTTGAGAAACTAGGGCACCAAAGAGCAAAGATGAAGACCGCCAAGTCATAAGATTTTCAACAATCACATGTATACTCACTGACTATGAGGAACAATGTTTTTTATTTTCTGGACTTTCCAGTATTGAGGTGGGGTTAGTTAAAGGGATAGTTCACCCAGAAATGAAAATTCTGTCTCACCCTCAAGTCATTCCCGAATCTACATGACTTTATTTGTTCTCTGCGATACAGAAAAAGGACATTCTGAATAGTGTACTGGTTATGCTTTTCCATGCAATTATAATGAATGAGGATTTTCAGCATCATAAAAGAATCATAAAACCCATGCATTATGATTCAAGGCATCTGATGTTGTACAATATCAGTTTTATAGAGGAGGCGCACTAAATTGTAAAGGACTGGGGATCCTCTCCCAAAGATAGATTGTTTGTCAGACAGAAAAATTAAGAAAATTACATAACACATATATAGTACAGCAAGATGATATATAAATAGAAATTTACTCACATATCACCTGAAGAAAAAAAACAAACAATCCTGCTGTCTATTTAAATGTCCGCGTTAAAAGAACACGTTCGGCCATTTAATTTGTAGCTGTTGCCTGAATGACAGCTTGGTCAATTTAATGGCGATTAAATATTCGATATCTCTACCCTCCATAATTAATGTAGTTGCTAGATTATCAGCAGGAACAGTTCAGACTAACATCAAAATACGTCTCTATGATGATTGGTTCATATCTGAAGGGAGGCTCACCTCCTCTGCGATGTACTTTTTCTCAACACTCTAACCACTGAAAGTCAAATACTCATCGACGATTGGCTAGTTTTTTTTTACCAACGGAGGCAAAAGTCTCTAGCTATGGATTTGCCTGCCCCTTTCTCTCCCTCAGACTCACTTTAGCACAATTTTCAAAGCGGTTCGACACATCTACGGAAAAGAGCAGTGATGGTTTCTGACTTAAAGGGATAGTTCCCCCAAAAATGAAAATGATCCCCTGCTTTACTCAACCCCAAGCCATCCTAGTATATGACTATGTTCTTTCAGACGAACACACTCGGAGTTATATTATAAAATATCCCAGCTCTTCCAAGCTTTATAATGGTAGTGAATGGTGCTCCTGATTTTGAAAATATCCATATTTCAATCTTTATAAACTAAAAAAACTAGCTAGCGGAGGGCCTATGCAAATCGATTTACGCCACAAGAGTAATCTCTGACCTGACGCGTGACACAATGATGAATGCAGAAGTGCAGAGGATAGAGCAAAGTCTAAAATAAGAATTTTTAAAGAGAAATTGCTTGAGTTTTTTGCCCAGCCCTATTTGATTGAACAGCAAGGGTCGTCTAACTACCATTATAAAGATTGGAAGAGCTAGGATATTTTTTAATATAACTCCGATTGTGTTTGTCTTAAAGAACATAGTCATATACTAGGATGGCTTGAGGGTGAGTAAAGCATGGGATCATTTTCTTTTTTGGGTGAACTATCCCTTTAAGTCAGAAACCATCGGTGCTCTTTCCCGTAGATGTGTCGAACTGTTTTGAAAACTGTGCTAAAGCGAGTCTGAGGGAGAGAAAGGGGGAGGCAAATCCATAGCTAGAGACTTTCGCTTGAGGCTCGAGGGTGAGTAAATCATGGGATAATTTTCATTTTTGGGTGAACTAATAATAATATTTTATGGTGTTACAATGGTGAAATTACAAACATGGAATACACATTCTGAGATGTGAAATTACATGAATAAATGGGAATTTTGTTAACATTAAATGGTTCTTCTACCATTGTCCTCCTCAAAATTTTGGCTCCCTTGACGTGCCACCACTGAGACATACTGAATGATAATCTTTACCTCTATTGAGCTTTTAACTGCTGAGACTCAATCAATGAGTCAGTGAGTCATTCAATGAATCATTCAAAACAGTTTTGTGAACTAGATCCACCAATTCATTGAACAAATGTAAGTTAAAATAATGATTCATTAACTAAATAAACATCACCTCTTCTCTCATTGATACATCGTAGAGAGTTATTGCTGATTTTCAGTGAATAACATCTTAGTCTGTTCCTCACACACATATACACCATTTATAATGATACGTTTATGATGCTTTTGTGTTTTTTTCAATGCTTAAAGCTACAGTCCCCTTTTGTTGCAATTGCATGAAGGAAAGTGCACATCAAAAAGAAAACAGCCTGTATAATTTATCTTCTTCTATTCTATGAAATAAATAAAGTCATATAGGTTTGGAATGACATGAGGGTGAGTTAATAATGACTATCCATTTAATGGAAGCTGCGCTCAGTCTAATATACAGACCACCAAAACTGACCTTACATTCTGCACTCTCTGCGTAATATTGATTGTTTCCTGTTGACTAGCATTACTCAGTCTTATGAAGTTTTTCCATCCATAAACCGCACTTCCTAATTACCCTGCAAACAGTGCATTGAATGTGTTCTATTAAGTCTGACAAAATGTCAAAGAAACAAACAATTTAAAAGCATAAATTAATAAATAAATAACAGTAATACAGCAAAAGTAAATAGCTAGCAGAATTTACGGAGCCAACCTTCACTAGCGTAATACAAAGAGTTAAGTGACAACATTACACTCAAAGACACTCTTAAATGGGTCAAATATGGACAAACCCAGCCGTTGTGTAATTTTTTTAATTAAATTTTTTAACCAACGATTAAGTTTGACAATATTTGACCCAAATTTGGGTTGAAACAACCCAGCATTTTTTACAGTGTAGCCTCAGTGGGGTTTGAACACACAACCAGTGTTTTTAACACACCAATTATGGTAACTGTCAAAGACACATGAAGGCCACGTACATGACTTTAGGCAGAAATTTAAAAGTTATAAGCTGATTCTTACTTTAAAAGTATTCTTGGATCCTAGCTGCAATTATGTCATGTTTTACTGTAAAAGGCAAAAGCTCTGTTGAGATACTGCATAACATTTTTTCACACTAATTTGGCAAAAAATAAAAAAATAAATGCATCCCAGTTTATATATATATATATATATATATATATATGGCTTCTTTTTTTCAGGAAATCATATATAGTGAATTAATTAATACATTTCAGTGACAAAATTTAAAAAAAAAAAAAACAGTGCTCATTTATTATTATTAATGCATATTGTGATTGTCTTTATCTTTAAGTTTTAGTAAACATTGTTAGATTATTTTAATTAGTGGTATATATGAGCACAAAAGGTTTGTATATATGCTCTTTAGTTGGCGTACACATAAGAAAATTTTCGTGTTAGTTTTTTCCTTTATCTCTCTCTCTCTGTCAGTCTCTTTCATTCTTTTCACCAAATACAAAGATTAATGATAGTGATCCTTGCACTTCAGCTACACAATCCCACACCATCCCTGTATGAGCTTTGCGCAATGCAGAGAGTCACTCGAGCGTCTGAAGCGCAGGCGGAAGCCACAGCACCAGATGTTCACCCTGATAACTGTTTTTTCATCCCATATTTACCATCTTACCTCTTGTATCTCATGCATTATGTGTTGCAATTTATGTGCAATGTGGTTTTAAAAGGGATGGCATGGCCGGTGTCAGGCCATATGTGAACCCTGTGAGGTTAATTTGATCATAAAAGATTAATGGGGCTGCCCAGAATGGCATCTCTGTTCCCGCTGTGTTGGATGGTGCTAATGATCCTATTCGATACACGTCCCTCATGTCTGTGCAAAGGAGTGTTACTAGAAATCTCATCTTGTTCTGCATGTATAGTATAACAAAGTTTTCAAAATGTATGTCACAGTAACAGTTGTAACACAGAGGTCTTCAACCCTGCTCCTGGGGACCCACTGTCCTGCAGAGTTTCACTCCAACCCTAATCAAACACATCTAAACCAGCTAATCAAGCTTGAAAATCACAGGCAGGTGTGCTGAAGCAGGTTGGAAATAAATTTTGCAGGACAGTGGGTCCCCAGGAGCAGGGTTGAAGACCTCTGTTGTAACAGATAAAAAACTCAAACAAGATGGGTATATCTAGGATCTGCATGTCTTCGGCGAAAATATTGATTTCTAAGCTTGCTTTCAGGTATCTAAGTGCTTTAGGAGCATGTAACCGCAATCTCTGCAAAACACAATTGAGGTCACACACAGCAGGAACTTTTGAGTGATACATTAAAAGCAATAAAACAGAGTTTGGCAGGCAGAATGATATGCTCTCATGGAACAAAATACACTATATGACCAAAAGTATATGGACAATCCCTTGTAATTAATGGGTTTGGCCTTCCAATTTAATGCATGGTGCATGTTCATTGGCTACCAAAAAAAGGCAAACAAACAAACAAACAAAAATATAAATTATGCCTGTCTGTTTACAGTCAAACCAAAATTTATTCAGACACCTTGAACATTTCATTCATTAATACAGTTTATTCACTATAGCTTAAAAAATGGTAATAAAATATGACAAGATCTCAGAGTTAAACTGTGTCAGAAAAAATGAATCTTAATTATGTTAGATAACACTTAAGCAAAACATGGTCAGGTCAAAGTTTCTGTGTGTGTGTGTGTGTGTGTGTGTGTGTGTGTGTGTGTGTGTGTGTGTGTGTGTGTGTGTGTGTGTGTGCGTAAATGTGCAAAACAAAAATGATGCCACAGCTCTTCAATACAAATGTAGAAAAAAATAAAGAAGGATTATTGGAACAAGGTGAACATAGAGGAAATATAAGTCACGGTCTATGTTAGAAATGATTATGAAAAGATGGATTAAACTGCAGAATTTAAATAGGGAACTCGGAACACAGATCCTCCTGAGACAAAAGAAGAGATTGGTCATATTACTCTCATCTCAGACTCCAACAGGCTGGTGAGGTCATTTTACCACTTCAAATCACCAGATAACCCTGTCCAATTGGAACTACTTGCAGACATATTAATTTTTTTGGCATAAAGCAGGGAGGAAAGGCTTGGCAATCCCTCAGTGCTTTCCTTCAGTTGTTAAGTGCTTATCCTTTAGGCTTTAAGACAAATTTATTTTCTGATTATGTGCAAGTATATGGAGGCCATTGTTGCACCTGCCATTCTTATGAGTCTGGACAAGTTACTGTTGTTGACAACAATGATCACAAAAAATAGATCCTGAAAATAGATGTGTAATTTAAAAGTGAAGGAACCAGAAATAAATTAAATTATTAAATTGAACCAGAAATAGGTATACAATAAAGATATATGTATATGTAAATGATTATATTACAAATATATATTTATATATTATGAAATATCTCATATTTTATATCTACAGTATATATATATATATATATATATATATGTGTGTGTGTGTGTGTGTGTGTGTGTGTGTGTGTTGTCAAAAATATTGAGTGCCGCACACATAAAGCCGCCTCTTAACCAGCTCACGAGTACCATTAGTTTCTTTTTCATGGCTTATTGTGCTTAAACTGTCAAATACACACAAAAATTATGTCAAAATGCCCATCTTGGCGAATATTCAGGTAAACAGCCAATTTTGCAAAGTAAATAGTTGAAAACACATGTTGAGTAACAGTATATTGGATCTGTGCTTAAGCTCTTAAATGAAAGTAAATAATAAAAGTATTTATTTGTGCTATTGTTTCCAAATTGTTTATTTGTTATTTTATTACTGACTGTTTACTGTTTACTTATATATATATATAAAACATTTTTTTTTTTTTTTGTAAATTTAGCTCCAAGTTTCAAATAAAGCCTCCCTGTGCTGTGTAAGCTATTGCAACAAAATTATCCAAATTGTCAAAAAAATTGTTTTTCCGACTAGTCTGGATTTTACCTAACCGCTTTTGCTACATTTAATCACTGCTTTAATTGTAATTTCCATTATTTGTAGTAGAAGAACTTTTTTTTTTGTTCCATTTAAGTGAATACTATAATGATACACTTTGACAGGTGAGGCAGATACATCTGTAATTTTCATCATATAAATGTGCATGTCATAGCCAGTTTTCGGCTATGACAGCCACTGAGTCATCACTGCACTGCATTTATCTTTTCTTGCGTCATCCAGCCATATTTGAGAATAAAGACAGGAATTGGGCAAGTGGTCAAAGAATTACGCATCGGAATTGTGTTTTCTGTTGACTTCATTCTCTGCCGCAGGGAAAGGGTGGATTTTCTGAAGACATACAAGAGAAAATGTGGTCTTAAGTCATGTCAGAGAGCATCAGCGTCGAGGTCTGCTGTGATTAGAAGCCTGCTCTGAATCGCCTGGATTTACACTGATGGAAGGATTACCATGAAAACAGGGAGATGGGATTTTTTAAAGAACATAAATCCCACAATAATCCCATCCCACAGCATTCCCTCCCACGTCGAAACACACACAGGTACAGCCCCACGTCCCTTTCATAAACAGGGGTCGCATGAGCAAACAGCACTGGGTGAGATAATGTGTGGAGACATGGAGTAAAGTGGAAGTGTGAGACAATGAAAAACTGCTAGAGGAAGCCCAGAGAATCAGTCACTGGTGTCAGAGGCGACACAAGGTGAGACAGCAAAGGGAAAAGAAGTGAAAGAATGTGAGGAAAGTCAACCGAATGGAAAGCTATTCTGAAATATCTATTCTAAATAGACTATACCACAGACGTCTATAGCATGGAAAGGAAGTTATAAATATAAATGCACATTATAAAACAATGGTGAGAGAAATACTATTTCTAAAATCACAGAAATAAAGTTACTAAACAATGTCAGCAACTAGGGCTGGGCGATATGGCAAAAAACTTTAGATATTAGGCCTAATCTTTATATCTTTTCATTAAACAAAAAATGTATAGGTTTTATTAAAAACATGTTTTAATAAAAAAATATTTGAACACTGAAATGGGATGATAAATGCATGTATTATCAATAAAAATACTGATCATTAATTCATTTATAGTCACCCTTATAACAATAAACAATGGAATAACAAAAATGTAATGACAACAACAACAATATGCAGCAATATTTCCACATTTTTGTACTAAACATTTAACAACAAACTCTTCAGAAAATGTAATGCACTGTAAACCCAAATAAGTTGGCAAAACTAAAAAAAAAAATGTTTTGAGGTAATCAGTTACATAAAATTTTTTAAGTTGAGGAATTCAAAGTTTAAGCAGAACTTTCTAATACACTTTAACTACATTTAACTTAAAATTATCATGTAATCTCAACTTAAATATTTTATTACTGGAAACTTAGCTAGCTATAACTACTGTAGCTAACTGAATAAATGCTAACATGTTAGCATTATCATGGCATAGCACTTGCTAAATGAGTACAGTATTATAAATAATTTAATATAACTATTCTCAAACCAAGTCGCATGCTCCACTTGGCACCGTGATGGTAACCGTCCAAAAAAAACAAAAAACAAAACATAACAGAAACTCTTTTAAATTAGCGCAACCAAACTCTAAACACTACTAAATCTCCCACTTAACATTAATCTTGCACACAAAACAAAACATCACATTATTTTAGCACTTACTCTGTCTTTTTTAAGTGCTATGGCAAAGCATGCTGAGAAATAGAAATCCTAGCCCAGTTTTAGTTTATAAAACTCAAATCAATGAAAGAGTTCAGATTACTTAAATTGTGTCAGTTCTGTGAACTCAAAAGAAAAGGAAAGTTCTAAATACTCATAAAATTCATTTGACTGAACTAATTTGCTTAATTTAAGTTTGCCCTACTCAAACCAATTAATTATTTTGAGCATTAGGATTTACAGTGTGGCCAAAAACATTATTAATTAAAATAATTATAATATTCACAATTCTGCTTAATTTTATATTTTCAACAAAATCATTGCAAATATATTGCGAATACTCTATAAATAGTTCCTATCCAGTTATTTTATTTTCTGTCATTTTTGCTTGCATTGTACTTACAGTTTTGTACCAATAATTTTCTTTCTACAGCAGCTACTGCAGCAATTCATGACATTATTGTTTTTGGACAATAAGTTCTCATCAAGCAGGCAATGGCTTATGGGAAACTTGACTCATCTAAGGGGACATCCAGAGTATAACAGAGCTGCTTGTTATGAAACATTACTGCAAACACCAACACGGCGACGACGTGGGATGCAGTCCACACAACACTGCTGATTAATAACTCTCTGACTGCCACTTTCCATGTGACAAATCAATACATGGGAAACTCTATTGATCAGGAAGTTACATTCCAGTATTCGTGCCCTGAGAGAACCAGAAAAGATGAGCTTCTCATTGCACTGCAAAAGAGATGAGAGGTCTTGGAGTGACAAAATAGACTTCATTTTCTGTTGTGTTCTGAAATCACTTTTGAAATCACTGAACCGACAGTTGGTGTTGGTTGACGAGAGTCCTTCACACTCCAATGTACGCATATGCAGAGGATGTTACCATAGTGATATATATATCTTTGCTCATGACTACTTGCTGATACAAGACATGACATCCAACCACAGTTCACATGAATACATTGACAAAAGCAAATGTCACATTCATTAAGTAAAAAAGAGTCTTTGGTCAATTAAAATTAAAGTATATCTATTCACAAGTAGGTCTTAAGTCACAGTCACATTAGCAAAAATGTAAAAATTTTAAGAATGGTCCGCTGTTCATTAACAACAGTGATGCATAAAACACTGCTTAAAGGGTTAGTTCACCAAAAAATGAAAATTCTGTAATTAATTGCTCACCCTCATGTCGTTCCACACCCATAAGACCTTCTTTCATCTTCGGAACACAAATTAAGATATTTTTGATAAAATTTGATGGCTCAAAATTTCAATGGTTCACCACTGGTGGGGGGGTGTGACTTTGGCAGTTTGATACACTGTACGCACTGTCTGGCAGCCAGCTTTCTGTTTGTGTGCTTTGGATGTGTGCACTCAGAAAACCATATATAAAAACCATATACCGATAGAGATGATACTCAAAACCAAACAGATGTTTTGTTAGTTTTTGTCAGAGTATCCGAGGCATGAGTTGTAAAGGCACAGTGCTTTTCTGGATAGGGGGCGGGGAGCAGCAGCTCATTTGCATTTAAAAATACTTACGTGAAAACAGCATGTTTTTGCTTTCACTCAAAAATGTGCATTTACAACATGGTATAATAAATGATCTGTGGGGTATTTTGAGCTAAAACTTCACAGAAACATTCTGGGGACACCTGAGACTTATATTACATCTTGTAAAAAGGGGCATAATAGGTCCTCTTTAAAAATAAAGTTTTTTTATTTATTTGCATTTGGTTCCATGAAGAACATTTAACATCTATAGAACATTTCCATTGCACAAAAGGTTCTTTATAATTGAAAAAGTTTCTTTAGATTTATAAAATGTTCTTCAAACTAAGAAAAAAAGAAGAAGGTTATTTTAAGGACTTTTTACTGAACCTACAGTTAAATGGTTCTTCTATGGCATCACTGTGAAACCCCCCTTTTAAAACCTTTATTTTTAAGAGTGTACTACTAAAGAAAAAACAGAAGTAACACAGATGATAAATTGTTAGTAAAACATTTCTGAGTAGACTTGGATGAAGTCAATGAATGAGTCAATTTGCACATCATTGGAAAGGCTCAGAATTCTGAGAAATTTGAAACCATTTTCAGGAATCAATATCTTGCCGAGCAGAGTCTAACAACACAACCTCAAGTCCTAATTTAAATTTCTCATAAAGTTATTCTATTTCACACCATGTGAGAGGAAAGCAGCCTTGCCAACAGTGGAAGCGAATATTGCAAAACAGCACACCAATATTGTTCATCTTCACTAAGGACATTTACTGCACATCTGACAGGAAACTTCCTGATCATGGATAAATGCATGAATGTGGGTAACAATGAGGACACAATGGTCTGAGTGACAAGGATTTAACGAAAGCACTAGTAAAGAGCACTGAGAGATTCCATTAACAGTGCATCTCACAGGTAATGGTAGGCCATGCACCATGTCTAAAAAGCCTCTGTGATCATACACTCTCGCATCAAAAGAATTGACCGCATGGACCTTCAAACACAGAAGCCAGATCGTATCCATCATTGGTTTTAGACTCAAAATAAACAGCTTTAAGGATTTACGGTTCCTCAGCATCCACAATAAAGCCTTGTATAACCTTGCTGCAACATAATGTAATAAATTGATGCACATGAAACATACAGGTACACGCTGCAAAACATACCCCTATTGAAACAAGCAAAACCATTTAAACAGCAAAAATGAATGTAAAATAAAATCTGAGTAGTCACTAAAATATGAATTCATTTTAAAAGTAGAAGGAAATGCTTAAAATGAAATGTTTCAACTTTTTATAAGCACTGAAGCAATTTTAGTTACTAAAGGAATTTTCTCTTCAATATATATATATATATATATATATATATACATACACACACACACATATACAGTCAAACCAAAAATTATTCAGACATTTTTGATATATTTTTACTAGTGGGTGCAGGACACTACAGTTCATTTATGTAAATGAGGATAGCAAAATAAAGTAAACTGTGACATATTATACCAAAAAATTCTTCATACAGCGGACTACCAGTAAAATTGGGAACCAAAAATTATTCAGACACTTTGACCTGACCATGTTTTGCTTAAGTGTTATCTGACATAATTAAGATAATTTTTTTCTGACACAGTTTAACTCTGAGATCTTGTCATATTTTATTACCATTTTTTTAAGCTATAGTGAATAAACTGTATTAATGAATGAAATGTTCAAGGTGTTCAAGGTGGTGAATAAATTTTGGTTTGACTGTATATATATATTATATATATATATATATATATATATATATATATATATACACAAAACATACTGCAAAAGTAAAGGCTATTATGATCAAAAAATTGAACTTGCTTATACAGTTATATAAATATTAGCCTATGTTTTTATTATGATCTATGTGAAATACATTGAAGCTACAGACTGAGAGAAAAAAAGGTTTGGGATTATTACAAAGAACAAAACTTCCCTCTAGTTACAGTAGATATTTCTTGTTAATTATGGTTCCAATGTTTTATTAGGAATTAAAAGAAAATCACACTTGGGTTAGCATTATAGTGAAATTCTTCATTAATGCCTTTAATATCCTCATTAAAAAAAAATATTGAGGAAAAAATACAACTACATAAAAGATGATTTCCTCTTATGAATGAGTGAAGATTCCCAAGACTCTAAGCTTAATAGGCTTTAATGTCTGCACGCTGGGGAAATATTGAATTTCACTTTGATTTAATGTTTGTTTTTACACTCTCTTCAATCCCCTCCGGTGATCAGATACAAATCTACAAAGGGCAAAAAGATGCTATATATCTACAGTGGTAAAATAGTGTTCTCTGGGCCTTACCACACACCATTACTGTACCATTACTGTGATATGTAGGATGTTTCATGTTCAACTGAAGGACTGGTTTTACAGAAGAGGCCTTCAGAAACCGAATCAAAGTGTAAAGCAGGGGGATAGCGATCATCCATCTTTCACAGTTCAGGCATCTCAGCGGTGAACTGGCAGGAGGGGTGACACCTTTTTAGACAGAAGACACTCACAGCTGATTGAGGTATGTGGAGTGGCAATGACAGAAGGTACAAGGACAACTTATATAATTATAAAAATCTCAGGATGGAGTCTTAAATTACCTTAAATGAACTGGCAGAAAGCTGATGGGTTCTATATGATTCTCAGACCACAGGAATCATGAGCTTACCAGGAGGGATATTGACAGTTCTCTAGCAGACGCTGTCAATAGCCAGACCACCCTTCCCTTTCCAATCCCCAATCACTTTGATCAGCAATCATGAACTCATAGCCCACAGGCTCACATACATACTGTAATGCTCACAACTTAATTAACTCACAATCAGGGTCACTGGAAAATTAGTAGTTTTGCACTTTGTAAGGTCAATGTGACTCTCACTAAAAGTTCAGTTGAGGTACTTTTATCAAAACACTCTTCTCTATCTATTAAAATATTTAAGATTTAACAATTAAACCACCAAAAAGAGTTATTTTGATTCTCAAACTGTTTTGAAGTCTAAGAAAACCAAGTCAAATCCATAATGTTCATTGTAAAACTGCATAAAACATAAATAAAGCACTGTGCACGATGTAAAAAAAAAAAATTAATTAAGCATGGCCTAAGTTTTACACAACACAGTTTTAACTTTTTATGCTTTTTGGCTGTTCATTTACATGGCAATGGCATTTTAGGGGCCTGAAAACACAAGCTTTTGAAAACGTGTTTCAAAGGGTACGTTTACACGACAACGATGTACTACAAACGGAAAAGTTTTCTTTGACAACGTTGTCACGGATCCACAAAATGACTAAAAACGCTGTATTCTGCATGCCAGGCCAGCAGATGGCGATGTCATTTTGTAAAGAGACACTACGTGCCTATGAGCACTTAATACGCATGCGCATGATGTCACCGTTTTCACAAATTCATGTTTTTGTTGTTTACATAGAGACAATAACGGTGTTGTTTTCATAAACTTGCACTTTGAAAACCATTTTCAAAAGCTTGTGTTTTCAGGCCCCCAAAAGCCATTATTGTGTAAATGAATGCTCAAAACGCATAAAAAGTTCACCGTTTTTAGTTGAAAACAGCGTTGTGTTAAACGGCTCCAAAGTGCAAATTTTTGAAAACGATACTGTTATCTACATGTCTACATGTAAATAACAAAAACGTGAATTTCTTTACAAAGTGACATCGCCAGCTACTGCCCTGGCATGCAAGAATACAGGGTTTTTAGTCATTTTTGTGGTTCGTTTTGACAATGTTGTCACCTGCGCGCAAAAAAACGTGAAGGAAAAACGTTTCCGTTTTTAGTACATTGTTATTTTCGTGTAAGCATACCACTATTGTCACAATGGCTAAACGACCATCTAGAAATCACAATAACCAGAAATAACTAAATTGTTTTAAATTGCTTGTCTTCATAGAAAGTTGACCTAAATCTTCAGGGCACTTTCGCAAAGGACTTTGATAAACATCAAAATGAAAAAAGAAAAACTTTAATAAAAAATAAAACCTTCTGAAACCAGATAAACCAAATATCCCAAAGGGTTCTGAGTTAATGAGAAATGTTTCTTTCTTTCCATCAATTCTAAACTCCTTTTATTAAATTAAGTGGACATCTGTTTCTGTCTCAGAATAAAAAAATTAAAAAAAAATTATTGTGATAAGTTTGGGGAAATGTTGTAATTGAGAGATTTTAAGTGCTGTTGTGAGATATAAAGTTGCAATTACGAGAGAAAATAAGTTACATTTTCTTCTCTTTTTTTACTCTGAGACATAAACAGGCTTTCATGTTTTTATTTACTCTACATTTAGACACTTTTCTGCATTATCCAGCCAGATATCTTTTTGAATAGAATAATTTTCTGTGCCGCATTTACCCTAGAGCTTTGTGGCTATCTATAGATCTGTCACCTCTTGTGCTGTTTGCACATGGGAATAATTGTCTCTTGAATGCACACAGCCTCAGATTCACTCTGGTCCGGAGAGAGCACACTCTTGCTAATGCTTATCAACTGTTATAGGGCTCTAGGCTTTTGGAATTCTGGGTGTGAAAGGCATAGACAGAAATTTTATTAGCCGTACCAGGAAAGATTTCAGAGAAATATTTCATTATTCCTTTGAGTCAGATGAAACGAGAAAGTGCATTTTGACTAAGTACTTGAAAAAGCATGACATTACTGCTGAGGGAACTCAATGTAATTCTCACACGTTCTGTTATAGGCTTGAACTTGTGACTAGAGCACCACCTGATGGAGGCAAGGGCATAGTATGCTAATTGGGAACAAGATTATTGTGATTGAAGACTTTCTAAAGCAAAAACATGAATCTGACCTTGTTGGGTTAGACTCTTGGGAGTCTCCAATTTCCCACACTTACAATAAAACACAAAGGAGTGCCATGGAATTTATCTCTGTACTTGTGTACTAAGCTTTTATATATATATAAAAAAGCTGATGGCATTGCCCCTTTTTTCTTGACATTTCACAAATTAGTGACAAGGTGATAGCCCAGCTATAGCTGTTGCTAAGCAACACAATTGCTCTTGCAGTCATGAGGGAATTTTTCTGTCCTGTCTGGCTTTGGCGTAAAGCAAATTGCTGCGCAGGACTCCAGCAACAGACATTCACTTCATTACCAACACTGGACTAATATCTTAATAGCTGGCTGACAATTAGAGCATGATATGTGGCGTTTTCATGTTTTCTGAACCAATGAACGTGTCCTGAGTGACAGGCATGCTGAACGCAGCAAATTAATGAATTTCCACGGAAGGCTCAGTGTGTCTCTGGAAACTCATTAACGTAAACTAATCACACAGACCGCATTCACCTGCTTGAGCTACTACTTTCCCCAGGTGTTCTGTGAGTTGATTAAAAGATAAATAACAATTTGGATGATCATATCATTTACCTGTTGAAATAGATTTCATGTACATTGTACTGTAGTTTGAAAGCCTGAGACCACCAAAGAAAATGCTTCTGTTTTTCACAAGCGCATACTTGCATACTTACGTGCATACTTCAGCAAAACTGTTGCTCTGCCATAACAGTAGTTGAACTGAAAGAGAAAACTGACATTTTAATTAATGCTATAGTGTCCCTTGCGGTAGCACTGAGAATGAAGTATGTACTTGTTTGGGTTAAGCTTGTTACACGTACACTATAGGATATGCGTAAAGTGCGCATGACATAAAGTTCATATTCAAGGTAGTACACACATTCTGGCTGCATCCGAAAACTTAAAAATGCTGCCTTCGGAGGCTGCATTCCAAGGTAGGAAGGGATCAAGTCATGTCCGAATCCATGTTAGCTTCACTTCCTGTCTCCTGAGATACCATCATATGATTGATTTTTAAAGGCATGATTGATTTTTCGATGTATCCTTCGCTGCCTTTGATATCCCACAATCCTGTGGGAATGGAATGGGAATTCCATTCTGTGCAGCTGCGATAGAAAAAGAAAGACTGTGTCTGAAAATTGTGGCTGTTGACCACTTGACCAACATTTCCACTTCTGATGTCATTTCTAGCGAGAAATACAGTAGCTCACAGAAGTGAGTACACCCCTCACATTTTGGTAAATATTTTATTTTATCTTTTCATGTGACAACACTGAAGAAATGACACTTTGCTAAAAGTGTAAAGTAATGAGTGTACAGCTTGTATAACAGTGTAAATTTGCTGTCCCCTCAAAATAACACAACACACAGCCATTAATGTCTAAACTGCCGGCCACAAAAGTGAATACACCCCTAAGTGAAAATGTCCAAATTGGGCCCAAAGTGTCAATATTTTGTGTGGCCACCATTATTTTCCAGCACTGCCTTAACCCTCTTGGGCATGGAGTTCACCAGAGCTTCACAGGCTGCCACTGGAGTCCTCTTCCACTCCTCCATGACGACATCACGGAGCTGGTGGATGTTAGAGACCTTGCACTCCTTCACCTTCCATTTGAGGATGCCCCACAGATGCCCCCACAGGGTTTAGGTCTGGAGACATGCTTGGCCAGTCCATCACCTTTACCCTCAGCTTCTTTTAGCAAGGCAGTGGTTGTCTTGGAGGTGTGTTTGGGGTCGTTATCATGTTGGAATACTGCCCTGCGGCTTCAGTATGTCACAGTACATGTTGGCATTCATGGTTCCCTCAATAAACTGTAGCTCCCCAGTGCCGGCAGCACTCATGCAGCCCCAGACCACCACCATGCTTGACTGTAGGCAAGACACACTTGTCTTTGTACTCCTTACCTGGTTGCCGCCACACACGCTTGACACCATCTGAACCAAATAAGTTTATCTTGGTCTCATCAGACCACAGGACATGGTTCCAGTAATCCATGTCCTTAGTCTGCTTGTCTTCAGCAAACGGTTTGCGGGCTTTCTTGTGCATCATCTTTAGAAGAGGCTTCCTTCTGGGACGACAGCCATGCAGACCAATTTGATGCAGTGTGCGGCGTATGGTCTGAGCACTGACAGGCTGACCCCCCACCCCTTCAACCTCTGCAGCAATGCTGGCAGCACTCATACGTCTATTTCCCAAACACAACCTCTGGATATGACGCTGAGCACGTCCTGTTAAACCGCTGTATGGTCTTGGCCACCGTGCTGCAGCTCAGTTTCAGGGTCTTGGCAATCTTCTTATAGCCTATGCCATCTATATGTAGAGCAACAATTCTTTTTTCAGATCCTCAGAGAGTTCTTTGCCATGAGGTGCCATGTTGAACTTTCAGTGACCAGTATGAGAGAGTGAGAGCGATAACACCAAATTTAACACACCTGCTCCCCATTCACACCTGAGACCTTGTAACACTAAGAGTCACATGACACCGGGGAGAGAAAATTGCTAAATGGGCCCAATTTGGACATTTTCACTTAGGGGTGTACTCACTTTTGTGGCCAGCGGTTTAGACATTAATGGCTGTGTGTTGAGTTATTTTGAGGGGACAGCAAATTTACACTGTTATACAAGCTGTACACTCACTACTTTACATTGTAGCAAAGTGTCATTTCTTCAGTGTTGTCACATGAAAAGATATAATAAAATATTTACAAAAATGTGAGGGGTGTACTCACTTCTGTGAGATACTGTAACTATTATAGTAATTAAATATTCGATTCGTTCTCACCAAAGCTCGCTCTATTTTGCTGTATCATTAAACCATTACGCTGCATCAGAAGTCTGTCCGAAATCAGTTTCATGAGGTAACTTTGTGCGCTGCCTGCAAAGTCACTGCATATTAGGCCGCAAGGCAGTAAGTCAGCTGCCTAAGTTTTCGGATGCAGCCAGCATCTGTGCACGGATTTTTCAACTCTGTATGCTCAGTTCGCTCATGTGGCTTGTATTTTTTTTTCCTCATACCTTGTGGAGAGAAATGGATGAGCTGTACAACAGTAAAAAAGTATGTTCTATATAGTATGAATGTGTGTAGTACAAACATAATCAAGATGTACTATATCAGTCAAGTTGTCACTGTCATGTGACCTCCCAGAGTCAGTTGCGTCCCTTCACTTCAATTATTAAGTCATCTGGATAACTTTTCACCTACTGTTTTATGAATACTCCGAATTCAGACATACTACTCTTGTCACACTGTTTTTGCCTACTATATAGTAGGGAATTATGCAATTCCAGATGCAGCCTATATGTGTTCGGCTGTACGCATACATGATGTCAGTTATACAGTTATATATATTGGGCTTCATAAAATTGCGCTCTGATGCACTTCAAACCACAACAATGCGCTTGTATAGCAAAATGCACATTCATGTACTTGTGTACAGTGTATTTTGGCATAAGCAATTTGAGTGAAAAGGTGAATTTAAAACATTAAAAAATAAATTTCTTCACATTTGGTTTGTTCTCCTTTTTCTTTAATGACAGTAGCACTAAAGCTGAATGACATTCACTAGTTTGTGTCAAACCTGATAATGTTCTCCACCATGATTTGATAATGACTCAAAGCATCTTGAGCTTCAATATAGAAGCAAGTGCATCTTACCATCTGCACAAATGAGTTCAAACGATCAATGCTTATTTGATTTAGTGCAGAATCTGAAATATTTCTTATTCAGTTTGTCAATTTATTGTTTGGAATCTTAAAACCTTATATTTATATCCAGATTTAAATTAGATTGGGAATGCCAGATTTTCAATGTGGACCCCACTGTAGGAGGTAAATATAGGTGTGGGACACGTTCTGATCATTTGTGTGGAACTTAAAAGAAGATATTTTGAAGAATGTTGATAACTAAACAGTTTTGGTTACAACTGACTTTCATTTGTCAAAATATCTTTTACGTTCCACAGTAGAAAGTTATACAGGTTTGGAAAATTTTAGTTTTGGGGTGAAATATCCCTTTAAAGCTAATTTTTAGGGGAAGAATATACATACAATGACATAGGACTATGTCTTACTTTACCTGTATTCAGCCTATCTAGGAAAGTTCCACATAAACCTTACAAAGGAGTTCTGCATGTACCACATCCAGTTTCACTTTAGTTTTAGTGCCTGATTCATCCTTGACAAACCAGAGAACCCAACTGTGACTCAGCTGAGAAACTCTCTTCAATTGACCAAAGGTGAAGCCCGTGGGATTTTCGGAGGAAGCGTGCAGAGGAAGAGAATGAATGTAGGTGTTTTTGCCATTACTTAGCATGCAAACCTCCTCACTCACTCGTTATGGTATAATTTCCTCCAAAAAAAGCTGCTGTGAGATACAAACAAATAGATAAATAATGAAAAGCTCAAAGAACCAGTGGGCCAAAGAAGTCACGATTCTTAGTCAGTCAAAGAGAGTAAAAATAACCCTCTGGTTTCTATTTCTCCCTTCCTCCTGTGTGAGGGATATTTTTAGCAACTCAAGACGTGTTTCATTGAGGCGGCAGACCCACTCGTCTGTGGCTGGGCACACGTGAGGCTGTGGCACATGCAGGGATGAGGAAGAGAGAGGAGGGGAAACGGATCAAGTGCGCATCCAGAGCTGAATCACCGGAAGCTACAGCATCACTTTGCTTTCAACAACTCTAACTGCTTTTGCAAGTTATACTCACATCCATCATTCATAAGAAAACTGCACAAACACTTCATGCTTGAATGTATGACATTGTCACAACATTGATTCACATTGACACAACAGCAGTAGGTCAACCAATGTTAATTATGATGTTTACTTGCATCTTTAGAAGTGATGGGAAGATTTTCCTGACTTGATCTTTGAATCTCATTCAGCAAAAATGAGCAAATCTTTATTCAAGTCATTTCGGTCATTTGAGCAGAGTTAAATTATAGGCCTACATTTTCTCAATAGCCAAATTACCTCCACATCTTTTCACGCAAGCTTTGATCATATTCCAAATTAGGAAATCACGATAATACCAGCCAAAGACAAATTGAGAGAAAAGATTAATGATTAAGTCACCTCTCAACTGTTTTTGTCCGAGTCGTTGATTAGTTCACCTCCCGAGTCATTTCGTTCATAAACGAGATGATGTTGCACATGCGTACTCACAAAACCAATGAAAGAATCCCTCTCTGAGACAACTTGTTACACTTGCTATAGGCCTATGTGTACTTCAATATGAACAAATCATTCATGAGCAGCCATCACATCATCTCTAGTCAGTGGCAATAATTATACAAATAAGCCTGATTTTGTTTTTTATTGTGTCTTACTGATAGATATGTTCTCATCTGTCCTTTAAATGTCATTTCAAGATCTGTGTCCTGGCCTTGCTCGAGTTTGGGTCTGGTTTAGTCCAGGTCCTTATCTGATTCATGGATATTCTCTGAACCACTGCACTCTTTAACTTTAATTGTTTTAAATACTCTGGGGGGAGAAAAAAAAACAAAACAAAAAAAACGGACCGACTTTCACATTTCTGTTTTCTTCAGCATTCAGGAATGCCTCTTCGCTGAAAAACTAAATAACATGAGTACATTTGGGTTCATCTATTTCCCTCTGGCAACTTTGGAAAGGGCATCTCAAAACAGCAGTGCATGCACAATAATGAAAAGCTTTGTTTTCCTGAGCCACATCCAGAAATGCTGCGGTGTGTGAAACAGAGTTCATTTGAGGATCTGTAAATGTTTCATTTTCTATCACTGTCACTTGAACTAAGGAGAAATGTGCAATTTACCATTCTTTTTGGGGGTAAAAACCATTGAGCACTTCTTGGCAAAAAAGGAAGCATTGCTGGAACACAATCCTTCCTGTAGGAAAAAAGAAGACATCATCTTTTCTTCTGAATGGACTGTCACAATTGTAACACAAAAACTGCTGTATTTCACCACAGACTCACTGCAGGGGCAACATAGTTTATAAAAATTTACTTCACAAAAAAAGAAAAAAAAAAAAAAAAACACTGAAAGGAGATTAAATAAATAAATAAATAAATATTTCGAAGACCATCTATACTGACACCTTGTGGAGGAAACTGTCTAAACAAACAGAAGTTGTGGCCATAACTTCTCCACAGTTGTTACAGAGCAGTCCCAAGAATACTTCAGGTTTTGTAAGGATGCTTCCATTCTAGTATAGAGGCAATAACCAAAAAAGAGAGTTACACTTTATTTTGGTGGTCCTCTTTAGACATCCTACTAACTAAATGTAACTTTGCATCCACGTCAACTAACTTTCATTAGAGTATTAGTAGACTGTTAGGGTTAGGTCGGTGTTAGGGTTTAGGTTAGTATAATAAGTTGACATGTAGTTGCATTTACTTATAATCAGTATAGTCTTTGTTTGCTGCTGTGCCTAGGACACCTAGACAAGGAGTTGTACAGCTGGCCGAGCGCTCTCTGTTCTCAGTCTCGTCTCACTCCCCGTCCCATTGGGCATGCACCTGAAGTGGTCTCCACAGCCTGTGTCCGCAGGTGTCTGTATGGATGGCTCTGGAGCTCTCACACATCCCCTTTTGTCTGTGTGTATCACTACACTTTGGATGTTGGTTACTCCCAAAAGTGTCTAATAAACTGTTGCACGAAACCTCTGCTTTTGAGTCCTCCACTCATGCACTCTGACAACTACTGTTTTTATTGAAGAACATACAGCTCTGGAATCACAAAATGAATTGTGGTTAATTTAATATAGCATTAATCCCAGTTTGAGAAAAAGGTTTGAGCACAAAAGCACAAATCATAATGCTCAATATGATGGCTGTACAGTGGTATCTATAGTTCCATGAAGAACCTTTAACATCCATGGAACCATTCTACTGCACAAAAGGTTATTTAATATTTAGATTATTAAAATGTTCTTTACACCAATAACAATAAAAAAAATGGTTATTTTAAGAACTGATTACTGAAAGTTTCTTGTTCTTGTATGGCATCGCTGCGAAACCCCCCTTTTGGAACCTTTATTTTTAAGAGTGTATGAATGCAAGTCCTGCATTTTTGATAAGTTGTTTACTCTAAAATGTATATATACATTAGCTGGACCAGCCTGAAAATGACTGCAAGTGATTTGAGCTAAAGAAATGTATGATTTTACATATTTTATCTTATTGAAATACACTAAAGAAACAATCATGACGAACACTTTTTGGACATTTCAGTCTTTGCCCATTTAATTAAGCAGAAGCTTTCCTTGCAGATCAAAGTAAGCTGACTGGGAGGTGCCTAAAGGTCATCAGTCATTGAGAGCTGCAATGAAATCCCAGCCACACTGAGGCGCTGCTATACTCTCTCAATCCATGACACAGCTCTTCTGTACTTCCCTGGTTTTGTAGTATAATTTACATTGTGAATATGGAAGTTAAATGTGAGCATTAGAAAGAAATTCTGACTGGCATAATGCAGATCATATGTTAAGAAATTAGCCTGACACTCATTCATCACTCCCACTGTGAGAGTTTTAGAAATGGTACACATTACAATAGCATTTGATAGACTTTGTATCATAATAAGAGAAAAACGTTTCCTATGAAAAAAAAAAAGAAACACTCAGACACAGAGTGTAGGCGTTTGTGCAGCGCCCCTGCTGGAGTGCATTGGTAATAACTTTATTGCAAAAATACAAGTTCACTCAACCTCAAGCATTTACAAACGAGTCCCGAAATGGAAAACCCTTGAAATGCCATTTCATCTTTGAGAAATCCACCTCCCACTGGCTACAACTCGCATTCAAAGGCTGTTAACTGTACAGACATTAATAAGTAAAGATTCAACAATTCAGCAGGAAATCATTTTCTTCCCCAGTATATAGGAAAAGAAAAGAAGAAAAAATATTTGATTTTGTCCCAGTCTGACTCTTTGCTGGTAGATCAGGAGAGAGCATTTTGCATAGCATACTCATACACCACCTTTGCTACATTCTCAAACATCCTTTAAACAAAAGTAAAGATGAATAAATGACCAAAAAAAAAAAAAAAAACATATCTTTGTGTTAGAGCCAATCTTTGGTTAAGACAAAGTTAAATAAGATCTATTTCTCTTTAAGTTATATATTTTATAATAAATTATATTTAGCACTCAGAGGCTTTTAATGAAAAAAAAATACATATCACAGCACAATATGATTAGAATGAATAAAGTTAAATACTGCATTAATCATATTATATTGTGATACAACATCTGTTGTTCAGTATTAGATTTTCGTTAATATATCTCACAAATCTTATTTGAATAACAGTATGAAAGCATTCCTTGCACAAGGCCCCTTACTGTCCAAATTTCAGTCTAGTGAAGCTTTGCATAAGCTTCATGTACTGTACTCTATCAAGGCCAAACATTCTTCAGCTGTGTTGCTTGAAAGTAAAATCTATTAGAAACAATGCATATTCTACAAAATCGAATGGGATGAGACCCTTCAACTATTACAGGCCTGAAGATCCATCATGTGCCAGACTCATAACTGTGGTTTCAGTGTCACTGCAAGTTAAAATAAAAATCGAATCGTAAAATAAACAATAAAAAGGAAGCTTAACTTGGCATATCTCCCTGTATAAATGGGAGAACTGTCAATGGAATTAAAATAGCAGATTTTCTCCAGCTTTACACTTCTGAAGTGTACTATACTTGTCTTAATGCAGATAATAATTATTACCACTAGAATTGATTAACATTCCATAACGTCATTACGTAGTTTCTCCATTCCTCTGTATATTTCTTAAGATGTCATAGTTTTTATGTTTTTTATCAACAATAAATTTATTTATTAGTGTATGTTCAGTCAAACATGTACACAGTCTTTGCCTGTAACACGAGACACAAAACAGCTGTGTGCTACAGGGAATGCCCGTATCAGAGAAGTAGGAGGAAAAAGGTTAGAAGAGACAGTCTCGTTCCATTCTCCACGCCAGGGCCGCAGATTTACATGCCTGCTCCGACAAAAAGCACCAGAGCTGAGAGATGACACCGTACAAAACATCTCTATTCACTTAGTACAGGTTAAAGTACTTAGCAACTACATGACATTAACCCACCCGCTACCAAAAAAAGTTTGCAGGAGAGTTGGGAAAAGAAGTTCAGCAAAGCGACGATTCCGGGACATTGGTTTGCTGAGGATTTGCATCTGTAGGACAGGCGAGGAGGAAAAGTAAAGTGTGTTTTTCAATACACTACTGGTCAAAAGTTTGGAATTTTAGTTTTTGTTTTTTATTTATTTTTTAAAGAAGTCTCTAATACTCATCAAGGCTGCATTTATTAGATTAAAACTACAGTAAAAACTGTAATATTGTGAAATATTATTGCAATTTAAAATAACTGTTTTCTATTTAAAGCCACAATATGTACAATTTCGCCGCTAGAGGTCGCTTAATCAAAACAAAGGCGTAGATTGATGACGCCTTGATTTTGCGGAATCATGGGAGTTGTTGTCTTCACGTCTACAGCCGGTGGATAAGAATCGGGATGGGACTCGGGCAGAAATCATGTTCACGGATGAGATTATTAACATTACTGTAGTATGAAGCAGGGCCGAGTGCTTTGAGAGAACGAGCCGCTGGAGCGATTGCTAATAAGAGAGACGAGCGTGACACACGGCTCGAGAGCAGTAGAGATTTTATTAAGCCGCAGTCGCCACTTCTGCTTCTTTCGGTCATGAGTATGTAGGGTATCGCAGCGCTGTTTTATCACATTAGATACATTTGTGTGCTGAAAGTTGTTATAATGCTACTCTGCGTTCGCTCGGCGGCTGCTATGAGACACTTGTTGCACACTGCAGTAAGCTAGATTGATATTAGGCATGGTAAAACATGGTACTCGCTGTAAATCAAGAAAACGAGATTTAAACAATAAAAGACGTACTGTGTTGAGCTATATAACATGATTAGTTTTCTGTCAATAAATATATCCAAACAGTTGCTCAACTGTCTAATAAAACACATAATATACTAAAGCGTCTTTGGTGTTTCCATGGTTTCTACAAAATAAAACCAGGTATGAAACCGAGGGTAACGCAGGTATGATGTCATTGATAGGCGACGCATGGACACGGCCCGTGTTCTGGTTAAAATTGCTTATTTCTCTGGATTTAAACATTCTTGGAAACATTTGGGATAATAGTCAACAAAATATATAAAATTGTTCTAGTGATTTTTGGATTTTTTAATCCAAAAATCCTACATATTGTGCCTTTAAATATATTTTAAAAAGTTATTTATTCCTGTGATGGCAAAGCTGAATTTTCAGCAGCCATAATTCCAGTCTTCAGTGTCACATGATCCTTAAGGAATTATTTTAATATGCTGATGAGGTGCTCAAGAAACATATGAAGTAGCACAACCTTTTTTAATATTGATAACAAGAAATGTTTGAGTAGCAAATCAACATATTAGAATGATTTATGATGGATCGTGTGACTCTAAAGACTGGAGTAATGGCTGATGAAAATTCAGCTTTGCCATCAATGAGAAAAAAAAGTTATATTAAACTGTAATAATATTACAGTTTTCACTGTGTTTTTGACCAAATAAATACAGTGAGCATAAGAGATGTCTTTGAAAATATTTAAAAATCTTATTTTTTCCAAACTTTTTACCAGTACTGTAAAAGTCAAAGAGGGCAGGGTTACAATAAGCCCCTTTCATTTTACTACCCAACACATGCACACACGCATACACACAAACACACATTTACTGTTTAGTGCAGCATGGAGGTACCGTATGATTCTCCTCTGCAGTTAATTGAAGTTAAGTGCTTTGGGTTGGATGGCTCACTGCGGGGGGTCCGAGTCTGGACCCCACGCTCCTATCATTGCATGCTGCAAGTCTGACCATAGGTTAGTCATACACACACACCTGAGCCCCAAAGCATCACACCATACTAGTGCTCGTGGGAAAAAAAAGTTGGTTTCTGTGTCTCTTTCCAGCATGCTGTGGATCGAGCTTTGGGGGCTTTTGCATGGAAAGATTTACCAACTAGCGCAAGGTAACGGAAGGACATCATCCCAGGACCAATACAGAGTGCAGGGTGACTGAGGATGGATGGCATCAGGTTTTGGAACGTGCTCCTTCTAGTTCTCCAGGAAACTGTGAAGAGAATGGGACTGGTGTGCAGAAAGGTTGTCCAGAGGAACAAATGCATCTGTGGAAACCTTCCAGGGCTGGAGTACCTGGTTGCATCCAAAGCCAATTGGTTGGGACACCTCAGTGCTGGACCGTAGTGCTTCCCACTGGAGACAGTTTGACGCCAGTCAAACACAGCCAGAAACTTGGAGAACCTCTGGAGACGTCCTGCAGTGGGGTAGGATGGAGTGTGAAGGACAGGATCCAGACCAATCAAAGAAAAAAAAGCAACAACAAAAGAGGAGCTCCTTCAACAGCAGTAATGAAACGAAAATGAAGCAAATGCAGACTGTTTAGCAGGGTGGCCACTGGCACCTGGACTCAAATGCAATGCAATGGCACAATGTGGAACAAGCAGGAAATGGCCCTTTGAATGGAGGAGGTGGTCATGGAAGTGGAAAACGAGAGTGAGCTTTACCTGGGGCCTCTCTGCAAGGCCCAGGCTGCTGAGACAGAGGTGAAGATGATGGAAGGAGATGAAGATAGCTGGGTTGGAGCAGATGGAGGTCTGAATGAGACAAAGGAAACTGAAGGCAACTAGGTGAGTACATGGAGCTGTGATATGGCGTAACCCCGGAGTCCCCCAGCTAGGTACACAGACATTGATATGCACAAGGCAGAGGAAACACACAAGTGCATTCAGTCAAAAGAGAGAAAAACAGGAGAAGAGAGGGGTAAGATGGGGAGAGAGGAAAAGTAAGGCATGAAAAGAATCAGGGGCCTCATTTATAAAATGCACATAAGATCAGATCTGATGTCAAAAATGAGGAACAAATTGAGATTTATTAAAGGGATAGTTCACCAAAATGAGCACTCTATCATCATTTACTCACTCTCTTACATAGTCAAATCTGTATGACTTACTTTCTTCCTTATGTGGATCCAAAGAAGATATTTTGAAAATTCTTGTTTTTTTTTTTTTCCCTTGTCCATACAATGTTTTGGACCCACTGACTTTCATTGTAAGGACAAAAATAGCACAATCTTCAAAATATCTTCACTTCTGTTCCACAGACTAAAGAAAGTACCGCTAATACAGGTTTGTAATGACGAGACGGTGATTAAATGATGTCTGAATTTCCATTTTTTGGTAAACTATACTTTTAAAGCAGAAACTGATGTAAAAATGTTCTTACATGAACGGCAAGTGAAAAGCAGCTGTACAAGCTATTTTTGTGCTCATGCACTGGTATGCCAGTGCACGCTGACATGATTTTCTAATGACTTTCAGTGATGCAAATGCAGTAAGTCAGTGAGTGAGTGAGTGAGTAAATGAATGGATGAAATGAGTAACCACATTTACATGATATATTAATATTCAATATGCAATATTTATATTCAATATCAATATCAATCCACGTATTGGCCGTACTATACATACTATATATTTATATTATGTAAATGTATATATATGTATATATATATACACACATATACATAATATAAATATCATTTAAATATTATACATATATACATATATCTTGTTTTTTACAAACCTAAAAAAAAAAAAAAAAAAGTGACCCTGGACGGGTATATTTGTAGCAATAGCCAACAATACATTGTATGCATCAAAATTATCGATTTTTCTTTTATGCCAAAAATCATTAGGATATTAAGTAAAGATTATGTTCCATAAAGATATTTAGTAAATTTCCAGATTTCAAATAGCTGTATCTCAGCCAAATATTGTTCTATCCTAACAAACCATACATCAATGGAAAGTTTATTTATTCAGCTTTTAGATGATGTATAAATCTCAATTTCAAAAAAAATTGACCCTTATGACTGGTTTTGTGGTCCAGGGTCACAAATAAGCATATATCAACCTAAACAAAATAAATAATTAACTGCAACAATCTTAAATTTATAAAAAGGAACTGTTTAGGGTTTGAATGACAAAGAATTATTTAATTAAATAATTAAGAATGAAACATAATAAATGGCAAAAGCGGGGACTGTAGAGTAGTGAAAATACATAAATTCTCCAGTAGCTGTACACTCTTTGGAAGCAACTAAACCTCTTTTCAGAATTAAGGTTTAATAAGAACATGGCCTTAGAAATAATGTGCACATAAATGTGATGAATTAACTAATTTAAAATTAATAATAAAAATTTATCACTGACAGGATAATGAATTGAATGAATATGTAGATATACAGTATGGGCAGGATCTAGGATCTAGTAAGATCTAACAAACCAAATTTGATGCATTACCTTTTTCCATATGCGCTCATTCATGTACATACGATTTTAAAAAGATTAATAAAGCTAAATGGCCATGTTTAAAGTGTATACAAATGTTTAAACATTCGGGAAGATGATGTCTTTATAATGGGACACCAGGCCTCTTTTCAAATGTAGTGAAGTTACAGCATATGGACACAGGATGGCAGTATGACTCAATAAGACAATGAGAAGTTGTGCATATGTTTGTGAGTGTCCTTGCCTGTGTTGGTGCACGTGGATGTCATGTGACAATTCAGTTATGCATTCATATATTTCTGGCATACATTACATATTAGAAATTAATGAATGCCAAAAAACAATATACACCAAGCAGCTTTGAATAGACAGCATTTGCCATGAAAATATGTAGATGTAAATTTAGAGTGAACATAAAATGACCTAAAGCTCAGCAGTGATTGACAAGGGACAGGCAGCACACATTAATCAGGCTAAAGTGGCAGTAGCTGCGTGTTAGCACTCTTCTGCATATGTGACAGCACTCTTATCAGGTTTCTAAAGCAGATATCTGATCCCACCCTCTTTGGCCCCTCTACCAAACTCTTGAACGCCAGGCACTAGCCCGAATATTTCACTCATATTTTAGCCATTAGTTAGCTCCACAGATAAATAAGCCAGTCGAAGCTCCTTTTTAGTCTTGTTCATGAGTGGGATACTTACGAAACTTCGGGAGACGGCAAGGCGGTTCTGGCGTCTCCCTATCACAGTTCCACTCAGGCTGCGAGCAATACGGCGCAGGTGATCTGCATCATACTGGTCTTCCTCTCCTGACTGCAGCTCTTGATGGGCCACTGACAGGGGCTACAGAGAACAAAGAGTTACTGCAGCAAAAAAGAAAAAAGAAAAAGTCTGGATGAAACCAGACACAACACCCAAACAAAATCAACATGTGCTAACAGATTGTGCGCAGTATGAAAAACAGGCTCTGATGTGGAGAGAAAGCAGACATAACAAAAACAAAGTGAAGAGACAGCAATCCCTCATTAAAGAACCAGCAAATAATAAACAAACAAAATAAGTAAATAAAAGCTAGATTATTTGAACTAATGCTGCCCACACACTACACGATTTAGCCCTTAATTTTGCTCTTGTCGAAAGTTAATGGAAAAGATACAAAAACCTGAAATCCGAAGCAAATTGGGATATGATCTGATGCATTGCAGATGCCTGAGCATGTTAACTTGACCTAGACTAGACATGTCCTGCAGTGTGAAATGTGTTTTGAACGGAACTGACATCGGCAACAACAGACAGTTGTGTAGTTAAAAAAAGAACAGCTATTTTAAAAATCGTATAGTGTATGGATGGCAAATGTCCAGAAATTAGGGACTTGTGGCCAAGTCTGCCGGATATAACATGAGACTCCATGACAAATTAAAAAATGCTGAAAAAAGAAAATAGCCATGATTTGAAAAATGAACCTTGGTCAGAGTTTTGCAATTCGACCTAAAGACAGGAGTGCAGTACCTCATTCTTACCATGTTCATGTATCCAGTAGGGCTGCTACAACCTGGTGGTCCATAAGCGGTTCTCTCAAGCTCAGCCGTGGGGTCCGAGAACGTCCAACTCCAGTGAGCAGCTTTCGTGTAGCAGGAGGTACTGTCCGAGAAAATCATGACAACATATGCTTCAATTGGTTTACATTAGTTAACATATTAATCATAAAAAAACACTTTTCACAATATTTATATTTATAGACACGCTTTTGCATAATAGAGTTACAGTCTCCAATGCGTAAATTAAAGGGTTAGTTCACCAAAAAATGAAAATTTTGTCATTAATTCCTCACCCTCATGTCGTTCCACACCCGTAAGATGTTCATCTTCGGAACACAAATTAAGATATTTTTGATGAAATCTGAGATATATGACTCGTCCATACACAGCAATATAATCAACACTTTCAAGGTCCAGAAAGGTACTAAAGTCATCATTAAAACAGTCGATGTGACTGCAGTAGTTCAACCTTAATGTTATGAAGCAACGAGAATACATTTTGTGCTCAAAAACAAAACAAAAATAGCGACTGTCATTATCCTTACGCAGGTAAAGCAGTAATCACAGTGAAGGCTTCCGTGTTTACGTCCGAATGCCGGCTCAGTATTGGCCAAAGCTGCACACGTGAACAGCACGACGCATGCGTGTGATGCTGACGCAGGAGCCAGCCAATAATGAGCCGGTGTTCTGACGTAGAACCTGGAAGTGCTGGACGTAAACAGCATATGAGAGTGACACAGAAGAGAAGATATTGTTGAATAAAGTCATTATTTTTGTTTTGTTTTTCCACACAAAACGTATTCTTGTCGGTTCATAAAATTAAGGTTGAACCACTGTAGTCACATTGACTGTTTAAACGATGTCTTTAGTACCTTTCTGGACCTTGAAAGTGTTGATTATATTGCTGTCTATTGACGAGTCATATACCTCTCAGATTTCATCAAAAATATCTTAATTTGTGTTCCAAAGATGAACGAAGGTCTTACAGGTGTGGAATGACATGAGGGTGAGAAATTAATGACAGAATTTTCATTTTTGGGTGAACTAACTCTTTAATATTTCGGTGCAAGCACACAACATGTAGGGGCCAAAAGTATTCCAAGGGAGTGAGGTTTACCTGCGTAGCTCTTACTACCTGGCCTCCATTACATGTATACAAGTGGACAAAGCCAAACTACAATTGCTTTGCAGTATGATTTTAATCAAACTAAATAATGTACATGACATTTTAAAATGACAAATTACTGCTTTACTGTACAGTCACATTAGTGAAATCATTAGCACACTTCATGCAGAAGTCCTGTTCAAACCATGCAGCTTTCTCTTGGTCAACGTCACAAATTCATGACCAACTTGAAACCGATGTGAAATCTGCGTGGGGAAATCTTTTGCCCACACAACGGAATTCCCTGAACGCATGGATTAAAAAGACTGGATTTTGCCCACCTGAACAATGGTAAACGTGATCACACCTTTAGTCCGTCTGAGACTAAACCTTTAAAGTGCATATACTGTAAACGTACTTATTTTGAGACAATCTATGGCCTGGTTTTACAGACAGGGCTTAGACTAAGCCAGGAGTAGGCCTTAGTTAAATTGGGACTTTTAAGTAGCTTTTATAAACGTGCCTTTGGAAAAAAAAAAAAACATGACTTGTGTGCATCTTGAGGACAAAACAATGGCACTGACATAAGTTAAGATATGTTCAGAGCAAGTTGCTTTCAGTTAAAACAGCTGAAACATGCATTTTAGTCTGGGCTAGGCTTAAGCCTTGTTTGTGAAACCGGGCATAAGACTTATTAATTTACCTTGTCTCCAGCAGGTGAGCTGGTACCACGCAGAGCTCGGCCTGGACCCGGGCCAGCCTGGAGACTGGCCTGGTAGAGTGAGTCCAATTCAGAGAGTTCCGGGTCCTCGGCCTCTGTGGGTTCCAGCTCCATGCTTTGGAAGTTTGAGTGCTTAGAGATGTCTTCTTCCTGGTGCTAATGGGACTGTGAGGAGCAAGGTGTCTTCCAGGTGTGTGTGATAGAGGGCGGTTCCTGTCAGCTGGTTCTGGTCAGGTGGTGTGTTGTAGGGGGTGATGACAGCGTCAGGACGGTCTAGGGCTCCAAGAGGACCAATGACGGGTAGCACAGGAGGGGGTCAGTTTGGTGCATGGCTGGGAAGATGCACACAGGGGCTGCCATATGGGGGCTCGTCGGGCATTGGCCCCTTCTCCTCAACAGGGCAGGTGGTGGACTGGTGGCCCTGCTGGGATTGGGGTATCCGGTCTGAACAATCTGCAGTGCCATGCACGAAGGAGGATTTGGAGATTGAGAGAATGAAGCTTGAGGGTGCTGACAGCTGGAGACCTCTTCGTCCTCTCCCAAAACACCCCAGAAGTCAAGGGGCAAAGAAGGTAGAGATATGGCTAGGTGTTTGCGTATGGGCATGATCCGAATGCCTGATGCTTGGAGAACGTCTGATAACCTGATGCCACCCCATTCCTCCTCATTTTGGGTTGACCAACTGCTGCGTTCATCGGGCTCTGGGAATGCCCCTCAGAAGAGGAAGGCCGAGGATTGAGCGATGGGTGGCTAGAGGACTGAGATGGGGAGTTTGTACAAGAGGAGGGTGATTTCATGTGTTGAGGAGAGGTGGGCCAAGCATAGAAACCTGATTGGTCTCCCAGACCTCCTCCTGATTGTCTGTCAACCAATACTTGGACCGGGCCAGGGTGTTCACTGAAAGGGCAAGAGAGTGAGAAAAGGATTTTGGTTAGACACTCGTTGAAAAAAATGAGCATGGTTATCATGTGAAATGAGTACAGTCATGTTCAACATTATCACTGAATTAATGTCACTAATTAAATTATTGGCATAATTAATTTAATTAATGGCATAATTAATTACATTAAATCAGTAACATTTTTAAAATAATTTAAGGCATTAATTTAACCGTTTTAACATTACATTTTGTAATTAAAACATTAAGGTTTGAAATTACTTCATACCAGTGTTGTTATTGGTAACTACAACTATTGTAAAAGCTTTTTTAGTTGAAATAAAGTTAATAAAATAAATAGTATTACATTAAAACTGACATTAAAAAAAATTAAAAAAGACGAAAACTACTGAAAATATAAATACTATAAAAGTATATAAACAATACTAAGATAATACTGCTTCATACTTTTATATTAGGGTGAGATTAAGTGGGGGTTTTTTTGTCAGTAAATCACCCTATATTATGTTGAAGGACATAACTTTGTGCCCCTTGATGATTTCCTTGTGCATAAAATAGTGCACTGTGCATGTGCTGAAAGGTTTAACATTTTTATTGATACACTATATTGCCAAAAGTATTGGGACACCCCTCCAAATCATTGAATTCAGGTATTCCAATCACTTCCATGGCCACAGGTGTATAAAATCAAACACCTAGGCATGCAGACTGCTTCTACAAACATTTGTGAAAGAATGGGTCGCTCTCAGGAGCTCAGTGAATTCAAGCGTGGTAACGTGATAGGTTGCCACCTGTGCAATAAGTCCATTCGTGAAATTTCCTCACTACTAAATATTCCACGATCAAATGTTAGTGGTATCATAACAAAGTGGAAGCAATTGGGAACAACAGCAACTCAGCCACGAAGTGGTAGGCCATGTAAAATCACAGAGCGGGTCAGCGCATGCTGAGGTGCACAGTGCGCAGAAGTCGCCAACTTTCTGCAAAGTCAATAGCTACACACCTCCAAACTTCGTGTGGCTTTCAGTTTAGCTCAAGGACAGTGTGTAGAGAGCTTCATGGAATGGGTTTCCATGGCCAAGCAGCTGCATCCAAGCCTTACATCACCAAGTGCAATGCAAAGCGTCGGATACAGTGGTGTAAAGCACGCCGCCACTGGACTCTAGAGCAGTGGAGACGTGTTCTCTGGAGTGATGAATCACACTTCTCTGTCTGGCAATCCGATAGACGAGTCTGGGTTTGGCGGTTGCCAGGAGAACGGTACTTGCCTGACTGCATTGTGCCAAGTGTAAAGTTTGGTGGAGGGGGGATTATGGTGTGGGGTTGTTTTTTCAGGGGTTGGGCTTGGCCCCTTAGTTCCAGTGAAAGGAACTCTTAATGCTTCAGCATACCAAGACATTTTGGACAATTTCATGCTCCCAACTTTGTTGGAACAGTTTGGGGATGGCCCCTTCCTGTTCCAACATGACTGCGCACCAGTGCACAAAGCAAGGTCCATAAAGACATGGATGAGCGAGTTTGTTGTGGAGGAACTTGACTTGGCCTGCACAAGAGTCCTGACCTCAACCCGATAGAACACCTTTGGGATGAATTAGAGCGGAGACTACGAGCCAGGCCTGCCTTCGCAAACATCACTGCATGACCTCACAAATGCGCTTCTAGAAGAATGATCAAAATTCCCATAAACACTCCTAAACCTTGTGGAAAGCCTTCCCAGAAGAGTTGAAGTCTGTTATAGCCGCAAAGGGTGGGCCAACTCCATTTTAAACCCTACGGATTAAGAATGGGATGTCAGTAAAGTTTCATGTGCATGTACAGCAGGGCGTCCCAAAATTTTGGCAATATAGTGTATTTTATACAACCAAGTGTATACAGTACATATTCATTCAGAAAGCCAAACAAAACATAAAAAGAAACCCTGAGTTCTAACGAGTCTCCAATAAGACCAACTGGTGATATTTGTAAAATTGAACCTTAAAAGGGAAAAACAATACTCATTCATTCTCAAAGCACTCATTTATGTCAATGTCCAATCCTACCTGAAAATGGCTTTGTTGCATTAAACCCATTATAAACATTTTCTAACTCAAAAAGGTTAAGATGCTGCCAAGGACCAAATTCAAGGAGACCCGTGTCCTTCACACCAGTATTCATGAGCCACTTCTCATAGAATGCACACACACACACACAGTTCCCACGTGCTTTCCACAGCTGACGCACTATGCGACCTTGACATCATTTTCATAGTCGTCATATAAACCAGAGTTACAGCAGCCATAAATACGCCCAAAAGCTCCCCAGAAATGGAGAGCACGGGAATGAAGTTGGCTTTGCTCCAGAAGGGAAACCTGCTCGCTATCTGCATTCACTCTAATAAAGCAGAGCAAAGCATCCATCAGAATACCATCAATCCTCTTCATCTCCACTGGCCCTCAGCGACCCACCGATGACCCGTGTGATAGATTCATTTCAGATAAATCTTTATCTAATACCAGTAAAAAGCCTCTGAAGATCTAAACACACAATTCTCAGTGTATTTAATCCGTTTGTGGCCCTTGCTTTTAGTACAGATGTACAGGGATCCCTGAAACTGACACTGTTAACATTCATGGTGTCTCACAGATAAAGTGTTTTCAAATGTCTAATATATTAGCAAGACAAGCATGCTTTTGAAGCTGGATATGACAGTCTTAAGCATACAAGCCTAGACAACCCTTTTATCCTTTAGATTGGTTGTTTCTCTCTTTCTTTTTTTCTTACGGGCTCCACGGCTCCATTAATAAGGTAAGTACCACCTCATTAGCATTAAATCAGAAATGTGTTCTTAACTTAATTATTAACATTTTTTATTTTATTACAATTACTCACAAACTAAAAACTATCAAATTACAATGGGAGAAAAAAATTCTAAGTAGCTTAATCTCAAATTGAAGTGGCTGGAGAAACTATAGAATCTAATTTTATAACAATATTACATTTTTTTAAAGGTTGGTTTGATTATGTGAGACATTTCATTGCACTGAAAAAGTAAACAGTGTTTAATTGCTGTGGAGAAGCACAAAATGAGTAAAGTACACTGTTGCAGAAATAAAATAAAATAGAATAAAATAAAATAAAATAAATAAAATAAAATAAAATAAAATAAAATAAAATAAAATAAAATCACAATGCTGCCTAGAACTGCTTACAGCAAGTACCCCTGGGATACCCCTGGTTGGGAATCACTGGTTTAGAAATTGAGAAAGTGGTACTAGGTGATAGGTGGTTCCTGGCAGTGTGCTGCATGCCCTAGAGTGGTTATAGAAGCAAATGAACTGAGAGAAGTTCGGTACAGAGGTAAACATCCCTGATTAATGTGCTAGAGTGCTCATTTACTGTAAATACTTCCTCAAGCACTACATTGGGTAATTACCCAAGGGGCTTTGGCCAGGTCAGGCCATACATCACATCAACACCTTTAATCAATGGAGGGGAAAGAGAACGCAGGGAAATGAAAAAAAAAAAACAAAACACTAAAACAACCGCATTCCATGGGACACACTGCAGCAGTGACCGTTGCATTGTTCTGGAAGGTTACTTTATTAGTAAAGTGGCATGCATGTGCATATAATTTCGGTGGTTAGTTATTCGCTAGTTTGCGTTTGCCTATAACTCAGCCGACTGCCTTCTGCTTACTTGGGCTTATCAGGAATCTTTAACACTGTCCTTGTCTGTACACTGTAAAAAAGAATTGTTGGTTCAACTTAAAAAAGTAAGTTACCTGGTTGCCTTAAAATTTTGAGTTCATTGAAATTAAAAATTTGAGTTAATACAATGAAGGCGATTGATTTAATTAACAAACTCAAAATATTATAACCACATTAATTATCTAAGTTGATTTGACAAAAGAAAAAATGTTGCAATAACAAATCATGAAAATAATTTTTTACAGTGTATGTGTGATTTTAAATTAAAAATGAACCTCTAAAAGATCCAGCAAAGCAACTATGGCTCTTTGTGAGAGTGAAATATCAACTGCCATTCTGACAAACTGATCTGTTACAGCAGATAATGCCTGAAAGTTAGATGTTTTAAGATAACACTGCATTACATTGACAGACATAAAACAGAAATACAACACAGCCTTTTCTCATCACCACTTAACAAAAGTCCAACACAATCTAACAGTAATTTTTTGACTTTGGTATGATACCAGCTTTGGTACCTCAGTATCGATACTACCATACAAACAGATGTTAGTAGACTATATTATTATGCATGACAGATTTGCATATCATGTAACTGAAATATTCACTAAAACTAAAATACATGAAATCTGCCAGATAAGGCCCATTTGTAATGGAATTAACAACTAGTTATAACATATTTCGTAACTTATGAAAAACAATGATCATCACAAGGTGCATTTCAGCATATAGTTTACAAATAAATTATTATTGTTTTAAATATTTCTTATTAAATCAAAATATTCCAGTACATAAAGATAATATATCCTATTTAAGCAAAATAACAGTTAACAGTCCTCAGTCTTACATCAAGTTTGAGATGATCAACGGCAACAAATGGGTATTATTATGCTAAAAATTTATTATAATTATTGATTTATAAATTCCATCATCAGTACATTTAATTTTGATTCTCAATTCATGCACCAATGCTTTTTTTACACCCTTATACAGCAACTCTGCTTTCACGTTTCAAGTTACATAAATTGCGTGTGTATGCTGGTATCATACTGTTTTCCAATTTTTTGGTACCATGGTGCTGATTTTATACCGTACAACCCTCAGGGGTCTGGGAGAGTACTGATCTGAACAAGCGGATTAGCTGGACACACAGGGTGACAGTACAGGTACCTGTTGGGCCCCTGTGGGCGGCTGGGCTCCTGCTGCTGCTCTTGCTGTTGCTGCATGCGCTGCTGTAGGCCCCGCTCTCTCCTCATGCATTTTTGCAGCTTGGCGTCAGCAGCCATAGTCCTGCTATGAGTGTTAGCACTGCCCTCATGCATGGAAAATCTTAGTTTAGCTATAATGCAAAAGAACAACAAAAAAGGGAAAGGAAAGAAGAGCAGAAGAAAAGAAAATGCAGAAAAGAAAGAGCTGAGTTATGAGGGGCCGGCATGCGGACCATTTCTTTGTTATAGAAACGACAAAGTAGTGAAATTTAAAGAAAGAGGACAGGGTGATGGTGGGACATATTCCACCTTTCACCACAGAGTGAGGTCTAGGCTGTGTTCAATAGGCAAAGCTTTGCAAGTTAGTTCCATTCAATGTCATGACACAGTTGACTGCATGTAATACGTTTTATACAGTAGCTTTCAACAAAGCGTCATGCCATTTTAAAAGTAACATTGAAATAAAAACACTTTCATACAACCCGAATTCCGGAAATGTTGGGACTTTTTTTTAAATTTGAATAAAATGAAAACTAAAAGACTTTCAAATCACATGAGCCAATATTTTATTCACAATAGAACATAGATAACATAACAAATGTTTAAACTGAGAAATTTTACAATTTTATGCACAAAATGAGCTCATTTCAAATTTGATGCCTGCTACAGGTCTCAAAATAGTTGGGACGGGGCATGTTTACCATGGTCATCTCCTCTTCTTTTCAAAACAGTGTGAAGACGTCTGGGCATCGAGGTTATGAGTTTCTGGAGTTTTGGTGTTGGAATTTGGTCCCATTCTTGCCTGATATAGGTTTCCAGCTGCTGAAGAGTTTGTGCGACTATTTTTCGTTTAATGAGCGTAAATGTTCTCTATAGGTGAAAGATCTGCAGGCCAATTCAGCACCTGGACTCTTCTACGACGAAGCCATGCTGTTGTAATAGCTGCAGTATGTGGTTTTGCATTGTCCTGCTGAAATACACAAGGCCTTCCCTGAAATAGACGTCGTCTGGAGGGGAGCATATGTTGCTCTAAAACCTTTATATACCTTTCAGCATTCATAGTGCCTTCCAAAACATGCAAGCTGCCCATACCGTATGCACTTATGCACCCCCATACCATCAGAGATGCTGGCTTTTGAACTGAACGCTGATAACACGCTGGAAGGTCTCCCTCCTCTTTAGCCCGGAGGACACGGCGTCCGTGATTTCCAACAAGAATGTCAAATTTGGACTCGTCTGACCATAGAACACTTTTCCACTTTGAAACAGTCCATTTTAAATGAGCCTTGGCCCACAGGACACGACGGCGCTTCTGGACCATGTTCACATATGGCTTCCTTTTTGCATGATAGAGCTTTAGTTGGCATCTGCAGATGGCACGGCGGATTGTGTTTACCGACAGTGGTTTCTGGAAGTATTCCTGGGCCCATTTAGTAATGTCATTGACACAATCATGCCGATGAGTGATGCAGTGTCGTCTGAGGGCCCGAAGACCACGTAGCAGGCATCAAATTTGAAATGAGCTCATTTAGTGGATAAAAGTGTAAAATTTCTCAGTTTAAACATTTGTTATGTTATCTATGTTCTATTGTGAATAAAATTTTGACTCATTGATTGAAAGTCTTTTAGTTTTCATTTTATTCAAATTTAAAAAACATCCAACATTTCCGGAATTCGGGTTGTAATTACAATACTGGTAGATAAAAAAAGTATTGTGGCAGAAATCATCTGTCTAAACAATTCACCTGTTACATTTTGTCAGTCCAAGACTTGTTGACTATTCACAGAAAATTCAGTCATGTTGCTCAAACACATTTTTCATTTTCTCTCTAATATTTTTATATATTTTACATGTATTTTTATATATGTATTTTATTATAATATTATATTTGCTATTTATTATTTTATATTACATTTTTTAGCAGCATACAAAGGAGTTATCACAATGTCAAAACATTTTTCATACAACAAAAATGCATTGTGATTGCTGGCTGAGAAGTTCAATTGAACTTTCGCTTGGTTTATTAAAACAAAAATTGTATATTATGTAGGAATTTGAACCAGGCCTCTTTGCACATTAAACAGAAGCTGTTGCCTGTACTGTAGTTCCAGAACGCTCAAAAAACTAGGTGCATGACGCCCCGAGTTTCATCAATTTCACATTTTCATTTTAAAAACATTGCCTGCAGTTTTTGTACTGAACATACCCATCCATAATGAGTGACATAAACAGAGTTCAGAAAGATCATATTATGGAGAAGCCTGGGCTGCTCTGCTGAAAGACAAGAGAGAAACCAACGACTGTGGTTGAGCTTTTAAGCCTCATTCACAATGTGTACTAAACAACATGTTGAGATCCTTTACACTGATAACTGTTAATTGCCTTTCCAAAATGAGTTTGCATTAGGAAACAGTTGATTTGGTTGCTCTCCCGTCTGGGCTGTAACATGGAAAACCGCATGGGAGGTTAGTGTTGCCATGGTTTCTTGAACCTGTTTCATTTAAGTCTGGTTTAGCATTAATTCTGCCTATCATAAAAAAGCTATTTTCAGAACATTTACTGCTGTCAACACCAGCTGCGCCTGAGCTAGCTTTAACTGCCGATGACGTGCATCGCTTTCAATGGGTTTGAAAGGGAGCTGACGGCATTCTGGAGATGCAAAGGGGCTAGGTTTAGGACGGCACACCACAGACTGAAGACACAAGAAGCAGGAGCGACAGCCAGGACAGACATACAAACGCTGACACACAAAACCAATGATGGATTGTAGGGTTGTGGCAAATGTTGCTTTCATTTGGCCAGAGGAAGAGGAAACTATTTTTTTTCTATAGTGAAGGCATGACCTTATAGGCTTGCCACTGGATCTTAGAGGCCTATATGCGCTTTGGGCCAAATCAGATGTGTCTCGACGAGACAGTGAAAGGGCTACAGGGATCTGAAGAGTGGAAATATTTACAAAAGCTGTCTTCCCTTTATATATATTAGTGTTGTGTCGCACACATACAGACATGCACGCACATATACGCACACACCGTGAGCAAAGCGAGACAGAGATGGAGGGTTTTGCCCGACCTGGATAGTGGTTTGCGAGCGGTATAAATAGCTTTGTGGAGAGTTTTGCATTGCTGAAATTGTCCTCTGCTCATTAATCATTCAAGCAGGTATGCCAGCGCTTTCGGACAAAAACTTTGTATTCCAGGTAAGCGCGAGATACACAGCCACCTTTTTTGTTTTAATTTGAAGAGTGCTGAGAGATTTAGACAGGATTGTGTGGCAGTATCCACACACAACAGCTTAGCAGAATCACAATCCAATCCTTCCACCAAAAGGGATTTATAGGGGTCGGGAATGTATATGATGGTGAATCCAGAACGGATTTCAGCTCTGTTAGCGTGTGGCTGTGGGTAAGGCTCATTCAAATGGTGATCCAATGAAGGGCTCACGCACAGAATAAAATGTTCACAAAAAAAAAAAAAAAAAAAAAGATTAAAATGGTTCCAGCCTCTGTCTGGCACAAGATCAGGGCTCTCAAATGGCAAAAGCCAAGCGCTTTTCAATAGCACGCCACTATTAGCGGTATTAACAATCAACAGGCAGAGCCACATGCCCAGTCATCCAATCAGATTGTGAAAATCTGTCCAAAAGGTGACTCAGATCACAGCACTAAGTGAACAAAAACAGGGATGCACCATGTATTAAATTAAAATAACAAATAGAAAAATGTAAAAGTAAAAATTATAAAATGCATATAAAACAATTAATATAAATAAATACATTTTATTTTTAAATAGAAATGTTTAAAAAAAATTAAATTTTAAATAAAAAACTACTGTTCAATACAGACAAGCCGAATATTCTTCTCTCTTCTGCTCACCAAGGCTTCATTTATTTAATCCAAAATACAGCAAAAACAGTAACATTATGAAATAGTTTTACAATTTAAAATAATTGTTTTCTATTTGAATATATTTTAAAATGCAATTTATTCCTGTGATGCAAAGCTGAATTTTCAGCATCATTACTCCAGTCTTCAGTGTCATATGATCCTTCAGAAATCATTATAATATGCTGATTTGCTGCTCAAGAAACATTCAATATTATTATCAATGTTGAAAACAGTTGTGTACAAAATTTTTTCAGGATTATTTGATGAATTATTTTAAATTGTAAAAATATTTCACAATAATACTGTTTTTGCTGTATTTGGATCAAATAAATGAAGCCTTGGTGAGCAGAATAGACTTCTTTTAAAAGCATTAAATAATCTTACCATCCAAAAACTTTTGACCGGTAGTGTAGATGTAATCTAAATATAAAAATAAGCATGGACAATTTCACCAAAAAGATCAATACGAAATTCTCTAATATTAACTGATAGAGTACCTATATATAGTGCATCCCTAGAGGAAGGATTGGATGATGACAAATAATATGCCACACACATAAGCGAGAAGAACAAGCACACAGAGAGACAAACAGAAGCAAACACACACAGGGTGCTGCAGGAAGGGAAGGCAGTGTATTTGTGTCGTGTTGCAAGAATATGAATGTTTTGGGAGCTGCTTTCTTACAAAATGGACCTAGAAAGTGCATATATTGGGTAAGTGACGATTACCCGAGCAGATAGCGTAGGAGTTGGGCGTAGCAAGCAGAGGCAGGTTAGAATTACTTACACACAGCATGGTGGGAGAGCGCCAGGGCTGTAGCTGTGTCCCCAGCTTGCTCCAGGCGCAGCGACTGCTCTAAGAGAGAGTCAGCCTCCGCCAGGCAGTGCTCAAAACTGCCCCCCTTCCCTGCAATTAACACACCAAGGCCAGGCCTCTGAGAACACGCTCATACACGCACAAACACTGCTCACAGGAGCCCCCGTGTGTTCCCGGGAACACGCCACTCACAAATTTTGCACAGCTTATAGGGGATGGAGACGTCAACTGACACACAAGCGCACACAGTCTAATGACTGCCACCAGCAAAACTCATAAACACAATTAGACAAGTACACACACCATGCACATTGACTAGGGAAAATGCTGATTTAAGATTAAAAATATAGATTTTAATTGATTAAAAAGAATGCTGTAGAGTGTACTGGTGCATTTTTATGATGCTATGGCTCTCATCTATACCATTCATTACAGTGATATTTCAATTATTTTATCATTTAAAGATCCTAAGACATTTAGATGTAGAGTTAGAAGAGAGTAAAAGGTAAACTTTTACTTCTAAAATATCCCTGCTGAGGAAAAAGTTTGAACCGGCCTAAAGTGGTTTGCTGATCTTAGCTGGTTTAAACTGGTCTAGCTGGCCTCCCAGCATGGCTAATCTGGTGTTAAACTGGTTTAGCTGGTCGGTCAGCCTGATCAGGTAAAAAGTGGGCAAAACCCTCTAGAACCATCAAAACAGACCAGCCAAAACAGCTTAGCCAGCCATGAAAATGATAAATTAAAAAAATCTCTAATTTCAACCGATAATTAATATGGTACCCATGTATTGTGCATCCCTAGAAACCAGTCTAAAGTCATTTGCTGCTCTTAGAACAATAAAATAAAAAATCAACATAAAAAAAATCTCTAATATCAACCGATAATCAATATTGTGCATCCCTAGAAACCAGCCAAAAGTGGTTTGCTAATCTTAGCTGGTTTATACTTGTTTGCTGGTCTCCCAGTATATGGCCAAGTTGGTGTCAAATTGGTCTAGCTGGTCTCCCTGCATGGCAAATCTGGTGTTAATTTGGTTTAGCTGTTCAGTCAGGTGAAAAGTAGCCAACCTCCCAGATCCATCAAAACTGACCAGCCTTAACAGCTTGTTCAGCATTGAAAATATCAATTAAAAATCTTTAAGATCAACGGATGACCAATATGGTACCAATATATTGTGCATCCCTAAAAAACCAGCTAAACACATCATTCTAACCAGCTTAGCCAAGCTGGGAGACCAGTTAACCACTTCAGGCTGGTTTAAGCTGTCTTTTGCACAAGGGATTGCTCATAATGCAAAGCTGTGGCTCTATCAGCTCTCTCTTTAAACACAAATTCTACCTCTTTTCATTTGGTTTCTGACTGTTTGACCTTGTGTGGCATTTACCCTGGTGCTGAAGTTCGTCCAGGTCCATGAACTTGCTAGGTCTGGGGTTGAAGCCCTGTGCTGCTTCTCTCTCCTTCTCCTTCTTCCTCTGGAGCTCTTGCTGCCTGGCCCTGCGAGCAACTTCCTCCTGCAATTCATCCAGCTCGCTGCGCCCCTCTCCTACACACATACGCAAACACATAAATAAGTAACAGTAATATTCATGTCCAAGTTGACATGAACACCTTGTAGCAATAGTGGGTTAATGCACATAGGCAAAGACTGGCGGTGACTCACCCAAACTCAGTGGAGGGCTACTCCAGGTGGGTGATTTGAGGTCTTGAAGGATGGCACTGCTGCTTTTGGACTTGGGCACTGTGCGCCAGGAGGGCCCAGAAGTTACTGGTCTCTTACTGCTGCTGTCCCTGAGGTGGAGGAGAGCAGATGTCATGACACTTAAACATCATGAGAGTCAGTCTAAGTGTCTATGTAGTATATCTGTTTGTGTTTGTGAAGGCCTGTACTACAAGGCTTATGGTTATTTTTAGACTTATTCGATATTGTGTTGGCAATACACAATTAACCAACAGTGTGAATATTGAAATAATACCATCACATAATTCTAAGTGCATATAAAATTGTTTTTCAGGATTCTTTGATGAATAGAAATGTAAAAGAACAGCATTTATTTGAAAAAAATATTTGTATTCAATATATATATTTTTATTGATTTATTGCTAGTTAGTTTGGGCGAGTTGCTGTGTTACCTGTGAGCACTGGTGCTCTGGTTGTCGCTGAGGGGCATGTCCATGCTGATGGGGCTGTTGCTGTTCCTCTCACTACTTTCGTAGCCACTCTCCATCCTCTGGATCAGCCGAGGCTGCTGTTCTACGCCTCTTAAAGGTGGTGGGATCGGTAGATGCTCCACTGCTGTCTCTGACACACCCCCTGAGCCATCGCCCATGCCCCCTGTCTCTGCTGCTGGAATGTTTGACCCCTCCGCAGCAGCTCCTGAGACCAGCTCGCTGTGCACTGGTGACATCGGGTCTTCCGGCAGCGGGGAGGGCCCGAGCGTGGCGTAGCCAGCCGGCCGATGCCTTTCCCGGCTGAAGATGCTGTCAATGTTCAAGGCCTCTCTCCTGGGTCTCCAAGTGGGCCGATAGCGCCCTCCACTGGAGCTGGACTTGGACTCACTGCTGGTGCTCTCGTCTTCCCAGTCCCTGGACCGCGCACCAGCCTCCGAGCCACCCACCCCTGAACTAGAGGACGATGAGAGGGGTCTGCTGTGGATCATATTCACAGTCTCTTTATAATCCTGCAGATGGCCAGTAGAAGAGGTTCTTGGCGTACAAAGGGGAGTGGCCTGGTCTTTAAGAACCTCCCCTAAAAAAAACAGACTTTTACAATTCTAACTTAATCAAAGTTACAAATATTACATATTTGACAAGGCATGTGCCTTCTCAGTTGGATTTAGCATGACAATTTGCTGGTGGCATTTATATTAGAGAGCATGTTTGTGTTAATGTACCTGCAGTGTCCATGCTGTTCTGGGAACCGCTGCTGTCCTGATTACACACCACAGTTCCCTGAGAGTCAGAAGAGAAATGGGAGGCCATGGACTCATGGTGTGATCGAGAGTGCTTGTAGCTGCAGCTGTCTGTGGAAGAGTCTGTGCGTGTGTCACTTGAAATTGAGGGCTCCCTCCCTGATGACAATAACAACAACAGCAGAGAGGGCATTTAGAAAAAGAGAAAGTTAGCTTCAGCTATCTAACTGCAACTGCTCAAAAGGTCAGATCTTAAAGGGATAGTTCGCCCAAAAATGAAAATTTTGTCATCATTTACTTATCCTCATGTCATTCCAAACCTTTCACAAAAGAAGAAAATTCAATGTATGATTATACTTTTCAATGCAAATGACAGCAAATACAGACTGAAGCTTTCAGACTTCAAAGACTGTGGTCCATATGATTTGTGCACTATATTCCAAGTCTTCTAAAACAATGGTTCTCAACCAGGGGGCCGGGGCCCACTAGGGGGCCTCAGCAAACATTCAAGGGGGCCTTAAATTGTTTTAAAATAAGACAAAACAAGGAATAAAATATGGTAAAACAAGTAAAAATTAAGATTTAATTCACCCCCTAAACAACAGTTTTTCTTTTTGAACAACTGTCTTAAAACACCTGTAAATATGAAAAAGCCTAATTTAAAAAAGTGTGATTTCTAGACCCCAAAAAGTCATAACACAGAAATTGTGTTATTAAAAAAATACTGAAAGTAAAAAAAACTGTTTTAAAAATCCTCATTCTTAATCCTTAGGCTATACAGTAAATAATGAAAAAAATTAAAAGTCATGGTCTATAAATATTGTTGTGGACAATGGGAGGCTTTGGAGTCAAGTCATATCATACCTTTGTGTGAGTGACAGAACAAAATTTAAGTTGTTATTCACTGAAAACCTTCCCCTCCATTGAGCTGTTAACTCAAGAAACATTGTAACTGAATCACTGAGTCAGTGATTTGTGAAACAAAGTTGTGAACCCATTAACCAGATCAGGCCAATACATGAAAGAATCATTCAGATCAGTTTTTGTGAACCAGGTCAAATGATTCAGTAAAAAGATCTGATTCAAAATAAATATTCATTCAGGCATCACTACATCTCTCATGAATGTTCCAACGACAGCTAAAACAGCTGTCAAGATTTTTAGTAAATAAAGTAAAAAAAAAAAAAAAATAAATAAATAAATGTTCTGTTTATAAAGCTATTATATGGTTTCAGAAGAATTAAAAAATAGAACATGAGTCATATGGACCACTTTTATGATGCTTTTAACTCCTTTATAAGCTTTAGTAGCTATTCATTGCAATTGCATGAAAAAGTGACCACATTCTTCAAAATGTGCACCGTTTTTTTTAGTCATATGGGTTTGGAATGACTGAATTTTAAATTTTTGAGTGTATATTGCTTTGTCTGATTCTGAGAATTAGAGATCATAAGTATTGTTTCTTTTGTTTAACCCACTACCTCTCCGTCCCACCTCTCACTTCCTTTTAGTCTCACCGGAGTCTTCGCTGTCATAGCCAGCCTTGCTGCTGTGATGCAGGTCTAACTGCGCTGCCAGCATGTCCTGCGATGACACGGGCGTCCCTCGTGGGTCAGCATACAGCAGCAGGAGTGGCTGGTAGTGGCCTTTTATACATCTCGACACCACATCCTTCCATTTGGGTCCAATCTGTGACAGTTTAGCACATCCAGAGTTAACCACAGACTTCATTCACAATTAGAAACACTAGAATCAGCTGCTCGAGATAGATGTGTCATTACCTCCTTCACATGTGCGTCATCGAAATACATCCACTTGCGTATCTTGGTCTGGAAGAAGAAGGTAGAGTAATGCTTGCCGTAGTAGCAAACCATGCCCACAAGGTAGAGCTCTGATTGCTTGGCCCGCTCATCCGTCACACGGTAGAACAGCTGGAGGGCAGGCACATAAAGAGAGACCAATCAGATTTAGAGTTTGCCATAATGGTAGCAAGGAGTTAAATCATTCTAAATATTGACTCGTCAGCATTGGCAGAGCGTGTTTTGAATCATAAGACAATAAAATTAACAGTTAAATTAATATATTACATACAGTATATACAAAATGCAACCTTATAAAAATAAACAGTCGTATCAAAATGTACATTTATTGAGTCAATAACATTTTGGTAAATGAAGTGTTCTTATTCATAATAGGAATAACAATTTATTAAATGTAATAATATCTATATAATAACAACATTAATTATTATATTATACATGTATAATATATATATATATATAATAATAATAAAAAGATTATGATGATGATGATGGCTTTTAATATTATATTTAAAAATATATATCATTAATGTGTACATATAATCTACATGTATAATATTATTATTATATAACTTCAAAATGACTGATTATTTTTAAAGAAGTTTTGAAAGTCTCTTATGCTCACCAAGGCTGCATTTATTTGCTCTAAAGTGTAATATTTTGAAATATGATTATACTTGTTTTATATTTTAATATATTTTAAAATGTAATTTATTCCTGTGATGGAAAAGCTGAATTTTAGGCAGCCATTACTCACCACATATGCATTAATCCATTTATTCTTTATTCACTTAAATTCAAATTCTGCATCCTGTGTGCTACATTAATAAATATGACACAGATTCAATTCAGAATGGCACACAACCCTGGTGTGAAGTACGTGAGAAGGCTGTTACACTAGTGTGGCTGTGGAGATATTGAATGTGACAAAGAGTACACTGTGTTTCCTCCTTTTGTCCTAGACTGTGCATAAGAGAGGGGGAGCTGGAAGCTCAAGGTTACTGCGTTGAGGTGGTGACAAAAAGGAACAGCAATAGTGTGTTGTCCGTGCATGCTTGAGTCTTACATCACCCAACCGCAGGCACGTGCCCAGGCTGTGGATGACGTCTTCAGCCAAATCAGAGTGGTCTGAGTCCCACACCAGGCCGATGCTGATGATCTCCGGGCAGTTCATCAGAACCCGCCGAATCCGCAACATTTCGCCACAGTTACTCTGAAATGATGAGACAAAAAAGAGGGCATCTTGATTAGGGCTGATATTAAAGGATTTTTATGTGATATATATTGCAATATGAAAAAATACAGGAAGTTTCACCAAGATTATTTGAATAGCTCTATTTATAAAGAACTGCAGTATTAATTCTAAAATGATTGGGGTGATTTTGTTGGGGAGTGCATATGCATAAAAAAAGCCGAAAAATTACTTTTTACTATGAAGACTTTTAAGTGCGAAATCCTTTCAGAGTGGAACAATTTGAAAAATATTGGTGTTCATACTTGGGGTTAATCTTTACAATAACCACCAATCAAAAAAAGAGTTAAAAAAAAAAAAAAAAAATCTTTTTCTACTTGAATTTTCATAGGCCACATTCACACTGTTTTGACCAATTCCACATGACTATAAAACAATAATAATAATTATTATGCTTTTATGCTGATTATTATTAAATATATTTAAAAAACCTAAGAAAAATATTGTAATAATACTGCAAATCGAGTTACAATTTGAATTTACTGTAAAATTACAATACTAATATTTATGTCTTAATTTCTTCATTTTCAAATGCTATACCATCAAGCTTTTATTTTTATGGGTTGCTGTCAAATAAATAAATATGCTGCCGGTTTCAGAGTGAAGGTATTGTATGTTCATTTACATGCGTGCAGCTCAAAGCGTTTTAAAATTTATTTTTATTTCTTATGCATTCCATTTTTATTCTTATGTATTTGTTTCCTCTTTGTGTAAAGTACTTTGAATTACCATTGTGTATGAAATGTGCTATACAAATAAAATTTCCTTGCCTAGATGTGTGTAAATGCTTCACTCTAAAACCGGTAGCACATACATTTACTTAATTAAATCGCAGCCTGCCTGATCTGATAATCACTCTAGCCATATCGTGATATTGATTTTATTTCGATATATCATGCAGCCTTAATCTCGATCACATGTGCATGTGTGTGTGAGAGAGAAAAGGTGAAGGAGAGATGAAAGGAGCGCTTCAAACAGTGCAACATGGTCCAGCAGGGCCTTATGTTCAGCACCCAATGTTCCAGCTATGCTCTTTGAGTCACTGCCCTCCGCCGAGTGCTTTGGCAGCGGTATACGGAAACAGGCATGGAGAAAAGCTCTGGCTACGAGCACCACTGCCAGCCTGACCTCTTCCTTTAACGTACAAAAACCTAGCTGGGCACTGCCTTTGTGGAGCGGGCAGCGGGGCGGCACCAGGCTGGCACCAGACCTGGGCAGGAAGGGATTAGACAAAGAGCCCAGTTCTCAGAACCTCTCTCTCTCTTTCTCTCTCTGCCTCAGTCGGTCCATCACAGACAAACACACAAGCGAGGCAGCCAATGAACAGCCAGCAGCGGCAGCACTGCTGAGCTTTGGGACAGGCACACAGTGTCCCATTAGAGATCATTGTTAGCCTCAGCTCCACAGTCTGTCCTGCCAAGCGCTGGGAATCCAGACAAACACATGCTTTCAGGGCCAGACGACTAAGCTTCTAAAGAGCAGTGACGTTACAGACTACCGTGATCTCAGCTGCATTTCAATAAAGTCATTTCAGGGAATCAACAAACGGAAAATCATTGGAAATGAAGGCATGGATTTCAGCTCAAATTCATTTTGACTCATTTTGCTGATTTGGTACGGAGCAGACTCCAAAGCCGCTGACATGGGTTTCTCCGTAAGCATGCTGAATGATGCTGGAGTGTGTTTTGGATGATGAAATCAGCCGCCTCCTATGGCAGGGTGAGGGTGCAGTGTGTGGTAAGAGCTGATCAGCAGCTGGTGTGTAATAGGGCAGGACTGTGTGTGTGAGTGTTGGGGGTCTGTCTTCTGTTGAGAACATAAGAGTAGTGAGCAAAATACCCTCTCAGGCGAAAAACAGACGGTCTGTATGGTTCCATGTGAACAGCAGAGCATAAATGAGTGTGGGTGGCTTGAGAAACGATTGCACTCTAGGTGAAGATCAAGTTAATATGCAAAATCAAAATCTATGACATTATTGAAATAAAGTAGGCTTGACTTAATTTTAAGTCAAGGGAGGACTGGGAGTGACATTTAAAGACACCATTAAATCAAAATGAACAATTCTTTTTTTTTATGGAATATTGCAGTATTTATTATAAATGATTTGTTCGTGACATGATTTTTTTAATTAATTTTTTATTCATGTGCCCTCATAATCTTTAAAGTAAGAAAAAAAAAAAAAAACATTTTTTTCTCGTTCGAGAAGCAGTTTCATTCGGACATATGTCCAATAGGGAAGAAAAGACTATCCCAACTTCTGCTTTATGCTGACCTTAAAAAATAGAAAAAAGAAATACGCTATAAATTTTTTATATTTAAACATACAAAATGAAAATAAATATTTTTTTAAATTGACTAATTAATAGACATATGGTATTTAAATCATGTTTTAAAATGTAATCAAATAAAATAATAAATTAATAAATATTTTTTTAATTGATAAAATAAATTGACATTTAAACCAGTTTATTTAATTAATGAATGCAAATTTTAAATTGCATGTTGAGTGGAATGTGGGTGTGGGGATGTCTCTTAAAATTAAAAAAAAAAAAAAAAAAAAAGGTTGAAAACTTTAAAATTTTTGAAATTTTAAATTGGTTGACAAATGGATAAAGAAAAGTATTTTACAAAACAATAAAGAAAAGCAATTGGGAGAAAAAAAGAAAAACAAAGAAAAGCATTTTAAAATGTACACCTAAAAGTGATTTTATTTATTTACAATTTTATTACACTACAATTTAAAATATGAATTAAATAAACACTTTATAGTATGACTATTAATGGTTTATGTCCATTGTTTGTTTGTTTTAATACATTGATAATTTTCAAGTGTCATTCTTAGTCAGTGTTGCCAAGTCCGTGGATTTCCTGGGGAATTGGCCTACTTTTATATGGTTGCCGCAGGTAGTCCGCGGGTTAAAGCGACCCCCCTCAGGAACAAGATTTTTACCAGCATTTTTACCAGCATTTGGCTGGGGTTTGTTGTGCAGACCTGGCAACCCTTCTTTTAGTCCTCCATATGCTCTCCACAGTGTCTTTCTTCTCGCAAATTAAAATAAATTTTACTTAATTTAACTTAAACCAAACTTAAACCAAAAATAAAGCATTAAGAGGCCATGCATTTTCATTTGTTTCTGTTATGTTTTCTTGTGATGTTGACTTCATCTCCTCTGGTCAGCCACAACTCTAGACATCCCAGTTCCTTGAGTTACCAATACAACTGACCACGTTTCTCATGTTTCACTTTCTTAAGTGTTGAACACTGATTTGTAGATAGTCTATCACTGATTACTTAAATTCTTCAAATGAAATACCATGAAACTATCAGAAAAACAAATGGAAAATGCTGAGGTAGACTATAATTAGTAGGCAGACAGGTGTGTATACGTGTACTCACCGGACAGTTTCGCAGGTCACCCATGGTGCTGGCGTTGCGGAGAAGCTCTCCAAACATATCGGGTGTGGGCTTCTCCTTACATTCCAGCATTCGCACAGCTTGGTTACTGCAGCAGAGGGAATAAGAGACAGATGTGTCCTCAAGCACCAGTGTTAACACCACTGACGGGACATGCACACATAACTTTACATACATAATAAGAATAATAATATTTGGGGTTATTCATACACCATTATTTCTGCTGCTCAAAAACCTTACAAAGTCTACAGTACATAGATGTTATATATCGTCAGTAGACCACTTTTCCCTGGAAGACATCAGAAACTAATGTAGCAGCACTCGTTCGCTGTTCCATCTCCACATGGTCTCCATCAGGACAAGAGCCGCAGGCCTGCACAGAAATCGGCGTACTTTACTGGCTAATGTTTCCTTAAGCTAAGCGTGATAGCATCCATTTGACATGCAGCATATCTGCACACATGAACTGTCTGTCAGCATGTCCGCATGGAGGAAATGTGCCGAGACAGCCCCTTAAGGGCTAAATACAACCTATACGCAGACACTAATTTAGATCAGACAGAGAGGTCTACCCTTTCTCTTGCTGTCTTACTTTCAGCATTATTCAGTGTGCTTTACTTGGAAATGACGGTCATACTGAGAATTACATTATATATGTTCTTTTTCATGGTAAACTTACTCCTCTAGCCACTTTGACCTTGAATCACTCTTCACATTGTTTAGCATGCAGTGTTTATAATCTCAGATTACATATTCAACACATTAATAATGCTGTTAAGAGGGTGGATGGTATCATCTTTTTTCTTTTGTTGCATGTTCCCTGCATATTTATCCATCTATATAAGCTATCACAGGCATAAATCTTAAGAATATTATCATTCGCAGGGTGACACATGATGGTAATATGGACGATTTGCACAATTTATGGTGGATTTACGAACTGTGTGATGTTATAGAAAATACAGAAAATTATGTACATGATAACAAGCTTAATATGCATTTCATTTGGAGAAAGAATCCCAAACGTACCATGCCTAGGTAGATGCCTGGTTTATAGTGTAGAACTGTACATCAGTTCTTTCAGCCTTCCAGTACAGATAAACCTATTCAATCCATTTCATCAAAGAGAGAAATAAATAAATCCTACGAGTTCCATTGTTTTCAAAGATATGTGCAAGCCTGGTTTAACAGCTTTGTATCTGGATGAAAAACACTGAGTTAGGATTTTGAGCATATTGCGTAGTCTTTGTTTTCTGGTGTGTGTTTGTGTATGCATGTGGACGTGGCTTCCCACTGAGAGTGTGTGTATTCATATTAAAGCCGTCGTGTGAGAATTCAAGGCTGCACGGGGTACCTGCATCCAGAAGTGAGGGAACACAATGTACTATAATTTATTGCCGTACGGCCATGTGGCAAAGCACACGATTTACTGTGGAGTGAGAGTGTGTTTGTGTGAACACAAGAGAGGACAGAGACTGCTTGTTTATGCATGTGTGCAACACAAAGCCAGCAAACTGTGTGTGAAATGGTAAAGGTTGATGAGTATTTAGCCATTCAGAGTGCAAACTCTGCATGTGCATTCAGACCTGGGGCCATTTGCACCAGCTGTGTGAAAGTTACAACTTAGCCTAGTTTTGATGTAAAGGGGCACTAAGTTACAACTTGCGCACTACTAAATATTTTTGAGACTAAATATTTATGCAAGCCCACAACCAGGAATAACAGTTGGAATAAAACAGCAGACTGATCAAATTGCATCAATAAGCTGTTGTTATACCCAACAGACTTCAATCCTTTATACATATATGATAATGTTGACATTTACACTAGATTACATTTCAAGAGAGAGAACATTATGTGCATAATTATTTTGTTAGCGGCTTTTCAACACAAACCCCTCCTAAACAGCATGCCTCTGTGTGCACTGGCCCATGTTGTGCATGTCAAATAAAATGAGTCATATGTTTTTTGTATTAGTATTTATTGATCCCTTTTAATTACAAATACATTTTCTGAATGTTATTTACATATAAAATACCTGTTATTTTATTCATGATTAAGCAGTATCGTATTTAATGGAAACTTATCTTCACCACTTACCACCTACCAGCTACATTCTGCCTTAAGAACTGAATAAATTATAGCGTTAGTTACAAACCAGCTAGTATATAAGTGTGGAGTTTAAGCTCCAATTCAAGTAAAAACTTATGAATGGCTGGTGCAACCCTACCCTGGAGAATTGTTGCTTTCATATCTGATACAGAAATCAGTGAAGAATTTTTAAGATCTGTTTATTTTCCCCCAGCTTGTCATAAGCAGAGCATGTGTGCTCAATACTCCGCCCTATGCCAGTGCGCTCTTTCTGTTTGTAATGAATTTCTTGGATAAATGTCTCAATTACAGTATGCCTATAGATAACAGTTATGATATTTGTGGCTTTAAATCAATATTGTATAAAATGGTATAAATAAACGTGACGTGACTTGATAGTGCCGAATTGCAGAGCTTGTGTAAATATATCCACATCACTATGATCAGTTGCTTTCTTTACTGCTGTTTTCTCACTGCTGGCGTTTTTGTTATACCTTTATTTTGTTATTGAGAGGAACCTTTATCTACCTTTACACCTTTATCTAAATGGAGCTCTCGTCGGGATGTTCGTTATCACTGCAAAGTTAGGCTATTTCAAACTTATTTTTACCCCTAAGCAAAGAACGCAAAAGAACTTCGCTGTTAGTATATCACAAAATTAATCTGTGCTAACTCAGTTTCTACACAATTTCTTCTCCTTCTTTATTCTTAACTTTGATGTTTACTGTGCATTTATGTATAAGGTTCTCACTTCATTAAAACAATATCTGAACTCCATGACCTTAGACCTATTGCTTATTTCACATATTCTCGAAACAGCACATCACAAAGGGCATTCTGGGTTGAGTGAACGGCCCTGAGCGGACTAAGCGAGTGTGGCAGAATCTTCAGAAAGGCACTTTCCACTCCGGGAAATATATGCTCTGATCGCAACAGATCCTTGAGTGTCTTTCATGTGATTTTAATACCTAACATCGCATGATTCGTGTTGAGAAAAGTGCTTCCTGTATCATTGAAGACCCTGACCTACATGCTCAGTGATATTAGCTGCCTCCCAAATCAGAGGCGGCATCCTTCAAAGGCTGCATTTGAAGGCTGATTGCATCACAGCGGCGCAACGAAGGCTGTCCCAATTCGAAGGCTCTTTTAAATGCAGCCTCAAATGCACCCTTTGTTTCCTGGGCAATGAAGGATACAACAGATGGATCCTTCACGGCCTTCCTTACTCCAGAATTCATTGAGCTCCGGTGACAACAGGATTTTTTTTTCGAGAGAGAAATAGCCATTTTGTTGCCAAACCCTGTTTTGTTTTCAAAAAGTTGAATATAACTTTTAAAAAAACTCAAGTACAAATACTACTGCCGCTCGTCAATGGCAGCTGTCACAGTTGCTAGGCAACAAGATCAATCCTCCATAGGCTAGACCGTCCCATTTAACAACGCTCGGTCTGACCTTCGCGGACTTCGAAGGCGTGGCCTTTGAAGTCCTTCGAAGGATACAGCATCTGAATTGGGACACAGCTACTGTGCTGGGCAAAAGCAGCTTAGAAACTTAACAAGACACAAGACTCAAAATGAGACACTAAGCTCATTATAAATGTTTGCGTGTAAAAATTATTTTGTGTCCTATTTTATGTCTTAATAAATCAGGCCCTTAGTGGCTATTCCATCATTTGGCAATGCATAATAAAACAAGAAAGTGAAATTCTGAATCGTGTTGGAAACCTCAGATGGCCAAGATGCTGATAGTGATTCATTCTGATGTTCTATAGAGTGGGCTGGGGACAAGATTCCACTGGGAGTGATGGGTAATGTCCTATCTGTGTCCTCAGTGGTCCACTTTCTCATTGGAGAAATGGTCTTATCATGGTCTAAACATCAGATGGGTTGTGAATCTCTGAGAATGAAATACTGTATAGCAGGCAAGAACGTTTTCAGGAAGAGTTAAGAGTAGGTGTGTGCACATACAGTATGTGGGATTTATATGTGGGAATACAGGGGAATGGAGATAGATAGAGAGATGAAAAGATGTAAAATATGGCAGATGAAGGTTGCATGTGTGTGTGTAACAATCTATAGTCTAGAGTGGGAGAATGGGACATGAGGGAGGGGTTTGTAGAGTGCACATTTCCTGTACATAGCTCTAGCAGATGGCTCTCACGGGTCTGATATGTACAATGACAGCTAATAACCCGTGATATAGAGCCTCATTCCAGCCTAGCAGGTCAGCTTTAGCATTCAGCTGGAGCTGGTGGCTCACTTACCCGATAAACACTGTGGAAGGCTCCCTTACCTTCAGTTTCCAGTCTGATGTGTAAATCGAAACCCTCACTCGACATCAAAGTGACAAAAGAGCCACAATTGTCCATTTCCAGCACTAAACAGCGTACACACACTCACACACCCCACTAAATCCCAATAGATCACCCTCAACTGCAAAAGCATCCATCATTTGTGCAGCATAAGAAAAACTGAACCAAAACACAGTGAAGTGCAAGACATAACAGTTGGCGGTTCGGTGAAATGATTCAAGATCTGTGGTGGCAACTGAAGGTTGTCAGATTGACAGGGGTGCTATTAGCATTGGGATCTTGAGTAAGACACTTAGGCCGTGTTCACCAAAGCATTTTTAGCCAGGCGCTCTGCTGAAAATGCCTAGCTGTGAGTGCTTGAGCGCGCTTCGGCAGCGCAGCGTTTTTTTTTTTAAGTTGAGACACTTTGCTTGCTATGATACGGAATATCCGCAGAAGTGTTACTAGTATTTCATTTCACAGATAGTTTGTTTCTGTAATTGTTTCTATATAAAATGTCGATACCATGTAAAGTATTTGCTCTGGCTCTTGTTTTAAATTATTTTGTTCCATTTTTATGCTTGTTGTTGTTATCTGTTGACATTGTACAAGCAGAATGTGGCAGTTGGTCGGTGTTGTATTTGCCCCGCTCCTCCTCCACTGTGATTGGACGGCTGGGTACAAAGTGACGGTGATGAGCGCTGCGTTTTACCCAAAGATGAACATTCTTCCACTCTCGGCAACCGGTAAAAAAGCTGAGCGCTCAGCGCTTTAGCGTGAAGTAGACACTCAGCACCTGGTTACGCTTCTGCCGTTTTAAAAATGCAGCGCTCCCATTGAAAACAAATGGAAAAATATGCTAGTCTCGGAAAAAACGCTTTGGTGCAGCCTTAAAATCACCATGAAATCAAAACGAACAATTCTTGTTTTTTAATGGAATATTGCCATATTTATTGTAAATGATTTTTTTTTTTTAATTCATGTGCCCTCATAATCTTTAATCAAAAGAACTTCCCTTATAACGACATCTCTTCACATCTCTGATGACGTGTTTACTGGTGTGAGGGCGGGGTAAGTTGTCACTCACATTAGATCACGATCCAATGATCCAATCAATTTCCAATGGACAAAATCAAATCAAGCCCTACATTTTTTCTTGTTTGAGAAGCTGTTTCACTCGGATATACTTCACAATAGGGAAGAAAAGACTATTGCAACTTCCGTTTCATGTTGACCTCACGTTGCTCCAGTCTGCATGAAATCAACACTGATCCTATTTATTTTGTTAGAGCACATTACTAGTCATGAATTATCTTAAAAGTGCAAGTTAATCCACATAAAAATTTATCTTCATAAACTTTGGTCAAAATTAGGAAATTTGCTTCCCCTCTGAAATGGCATTTTCTTGATGACATCAGTTTGACGGCTTGGGTAGAACATCCTTAACCACTCCCCTCCAACCATAAGTCTGCATGCAAGCTAGAGACGGTGCGGAGGTATGGTAAAATTCAGTTCAATATTTTGTGTCGCTCAGAAATACGTCACAATACTGAAGTAAAGTCAGTCACTTTTGAAGGGTTTTAGGATGCTGACTTAGAAAGCATCTGTCTATGTAGAGACTAGGCAGTGAGTCATCTCACTACGTTTTGGAACAGAGCTGAATACTTTCTAAGAGCAAAAAAAAAAACTATGTATGAAAAACATGGTCCTCCACTTACCAGAGAGAGGTGGTGGAGATGTAGTGCACCATCTGAATGAAGGGGAGAGGATCCGAAGTAGCTCCACAATTATTGCAAACACACTGGAAGAGACAAGAAACACATAAATAGAACAAATGTTAGGAACCACATAAAACGTAAAATAAAGAAACAGATAATTTCCCTCGCCAACCTGTTCGAAAAGTGTCATGGCAAACTTCTGATGTGGGATGCAGTGCTTGGCCGTGCAGATGTCCTCCTTGGTCTCATCCGAGATGTGGAAGTGGATCCGCATCAGGAGATTCTCCTAGAGCAAACAAACACTGAGCATTTGGATCATTTCTAGTAACTGCGAGTCTGTGTGTGCTCACATTGGCTTTCTTGTTTATTTGATCCTGCTTTGATAAACAATTCTGGAACAAGATGTTTAGTGCCGGTGCAATATAGCATGTTGGCTATTCCTACAGCATTTAAACAGTGAGGCATTTTTGAACGGGTGTTTGTGTATGTGTATCAGAGACAGTGAGTTGTGTGGTCCGGCTCTTATATTCATTTTTCTCTGTCAGCACTCACTTCACGTTAATCTGATCAAGTGAGAACAACACATCTATTTTTCATAAGAGTCCTTTTTATTCCCTGGCTGAACAAATTTAAAATCAATCGATCACACTGCAAGTTCCTGACAAAGGAATACAGGGTGAACGAGGGAGTGGGAGAGAAAGTGAAAGAGGTGAATAAGGCCATACATCAAATCTCTCGTTCCCTTCCTTTCATCTCACTAACAGCACGGACCACGCCTGCAACACCCGTATAACTACCAGTGCTGGAGAAGCTACATGTTACTCCATTTTCCTCAAAACAATTAACCTATACTCAAGCTGCCAATCTGAAAAAGTAGTTAATTACAGTTACTAAGGAAACAAAGAAACACTGAATCTATTTAAGGCAAAAAAAATGTTTATACATAACTATTAAAAAACAACATGCATTTTTTTTTTTGCAATCAGATCTGAGAGAAATAAAGGTGACAAAATGAAATGTACAAAAATATGACCACTAAATATAACTATGACTTGAAAACTCCCTAGTTTATATCAACAAAACATTCTAATAGCAGTGTTCAAAAAAATATTTTGAGTGCTAGCTTGTGGTTTTGAGAACTTTATTCTCAAAAACACACAAAATATACACATATATTGCATTAAGTCATTTTTAATATAACTATTTTAAAACTTATTTTTGTGTTATTTGTTTACTATTATAGGATTTTATTAATATTTAGAATCAGCTTTTATTTTTATATTTTCATTGTTCATTTTTATTTTAGTATAGGTTTTAGTAATTTTATTATTATGTGCTTTTGTTTTGTTATTTTTATTCGTTTTTTTTTATATTACTATTTAGCTTTATTTTTATTTCAGTTAGTTTTAGTCATTTCAGTACTTTAACGTAAAATTATATTATTTCAATTAGTTGACAGTGTAATTATTATTTATTTATGTTTTATTTTATTTCAATTTTTAATAGTTTAGATTTAGATAACAATATAACAACACTGCCATTGAATAAAATGTATTAATCTCACATCGTCATCTTGGATGGGAATTTTCACTGAGCTTTTTGCAATGAATTCTGGTATTATCTCAAAGGATACAGTGAGAAAAGGTTTTTAGACACTGCAGTCACTCTTAAGAATATTAATTTTTTGTATTACATAGAAAAATACCAAAACAAGTGGAATTTATTGTAAAAAAAAAAAAAAAAAAAAAGAAAGAAAGAAAAAGAAAGAAAAAAGCACAAGCTGGTAAAACATTGCATGAAAAAAAAACTTGTTAGGTTTGAAACATATATTGTTCATTAAGACAAAAGTAATTTGGATACCTCAATTTCACTCAGCTAGAAAGCTTTGTGCACTATATAATATTAAAATCAGCAAAGTAGCATTATGTCATACTACTCTTCACAAAAAGTAGCTTTTTTTTTTAGAGTAGTACTGTTGCTACTAGTTACAGTAGCTACATCCCAACACTAATAACTCTGAGTTCACTGAGCTCGGAAATAAAGACTCTTCACATATTGAATTCAAACTAATTTTTCACACTGAAAAATATCACATCTCATGCCTGCCGCTAGACACTTCTTATTGAGTATCACACAACAAATCATTAGTGTATGGAGCATTTCATTTCCGGCTCAGATAATAACGCAGCTATTTATGCAGGGGTGCAGATGTGTAGAGGAGCGAGGCAGAAATGAAGAGTTGGCATTTCGCTAATGTACTGCCTGTCGTCTGGTGCACGTGAGGAGAGGGGTCGGCATCTAAAAGTGGAGACGGATGGCACAACGAGCGCTTTGGCCCCGTGCCTGCATCTGCCTCGCAAATGCGGCAGTCAAACAAATGGGAGAAATCATGGCAGTTCCATTCAACAGATCCTCGGCTAAAAATAATGAGCCCGCGACAGAAACAGACCTTTGTTACCGAACTGCAGACGAGGTGCTAATTGAGCTAAATAACACTTTGATGATGCTGTCTTTTGTGACCTTATGAGTAAGCACAGCTGCATTCACATATCTATAGAGGAAAAGCCCTGACATAGACAGTACAGGCTGCATATAAATGGGTATTTAAGATGGAGCCAATCACTGGGTCTCTCTGCGAACTATCTTGATTGGACAGCTCAGCCGCTTGCCCGTGAATGATCGTTCAATTGCTTATTTGCTTAAAAGCAATTATCTGTATTGATGCTCATGCGGTGTGTCCTTTAAGGACATAAATGTGAGATAAACACAATCTATGGTCCTTAATCAGGTGCGGCCGAATAATCAGGTCTGGGGATTAGAGGAGTGGGTTGGGGAGTACAAGAAGACCTTACAGAAAGCTTCCACATCCTTAATGATCACATCCAATCTCATCTAAAGCAACAGCAGGGCCTGTTCATATGCTGCCAACTCCTGCTGTCATATGCCTGTAAAACCCACAACGTTCACAGCCATAAATCTAAATATCCACTTTAAAAACAGCTCTGTTGCAAAATCCAATGAATGTGTGAGCAGCCTACCAGTCTACATAGGCAACTACCTTAAGCCCGGAACACACGCCGATGCCGACGAACTAGTGGCGACAAAAGCAGACTGCGGGGTTGGCTCACGTTGGCAGCGTCTGGGTCTAAAGTTGCCCTGACACACCAAACCGACGTTCGACACCCAACGGCCAGGTAGCACGTCCGTTCTGCGCTTGAGTAAGAAGAAATGCCTTTCCGTACCAGCAGGTGGCAGTAGCTGAACAGCCAATCAGAATGATCAGATGGCCCGACTGACCGACGAGCTCCGACGCCGATTCAACATGTCGAATCGGTCGAAAAAAAGCAGACGAGGACCAACCTCAGCCGACGGTGCGGAGCACACTGAGAAAACTGCCCGACGGCCGACCGTCAGCTTGGTGTGTTCCGGGCTGTACATACAATGTGTTCTTAGGTTCCATATGAACCTTAATTGTATTATGGTATTTTGATCCATCTAGCAGTTTTTGAACACAAGAAAACATCTTGTTTGAAACAGTGTTATTATAGCTAAAATTAATAAATAAAAACTAAATGAAAACATTTTTGCCAACTGAAATAAAAATAGTAACTAACATAACTGGGGAAAACTAAAACTGCAAAATATATATATATATATATATATATATATATATATTATATTATATCAAAACCAAGGAAGCTGGAATACTGAAGTGAATCTCTTAAAAATAATGACTTAAAACTGCTTCATTTTTAGCGACTATTAATGTTTGTCAAATGAAACGCAAGTGAGTCTCTTACATTACCACTCACAGGTGATTCCAGCTTAGTCTGGGGCTAGCATGTGGCTATGCTAACATCTTCATGCTCAAAAAGCAAATAAAATACATAGAACACACATATTGCATGAAATAGTCCATTTTAATTACACCAACTTACTCTGAAGTGCTGAATAAAATATGTTAATTGGACCATTTTTACTGAGCTTGTCACAACGCATTCTAGGATTGCCTCATCCAAGAAGGACACAGTGGCCCCAAAAAATATTTTTACAATTAAAAATGTATGAATTTTTGGTGCATTGTAAGTGGTATTTATTTTAAAGAAATAAAACACAAACATTCTTTTTAAGCATTTCACATTTTAAAACAGGTATAATGTTCCAAATGATTACAAAAGAATTCTGTTCTCAAATAATACTGGAACAATATCATAGTTCATGTGATGAACTAAAACTTTGGCTACTTGGGGAAATTGGCTTTACACCACACATCCATTAAAATCTCCTGGTGGTTCAAAGTCATTGCAAAATGTCTCAGAATTGAGAGGTTAGTTCTAAAAAAAAAAAGGTCTATTGTCATTTGTTTTTGATATTTTTATCTAGTGCGGTGTCTTTAAATAATTTTAAGTGCGGATTAAGTTTTCAAATACTTTTTGTTGCCACTGTACATACATGCTGACAAAACATCCTTCATGTCTAAAAACTAGGTTCAGGTCTTGAAACACAGCTAACAATAGTTCACAGGAAGAATTAACATAAGATTAAGTCACAAAATCATATTAGATAAAAGCTATCTCCCAACAACGGAAAGAAATAAAACCATCCATTATTTCACAGTTAAATATAGATCAACCTCAGATGGTTTTATTTAAAATCTCATTGCATTTTAAAAGAATCCTATCAGCCAGACATTTTGAATCAAATATACTTATCAAAAATACGGCAACATGCCTGCAAGAGACGTCACCAAAGCACATCTGTTTCAGTATATGAATATTACAAAAAGTTGTCAAACTTCAGCTGTCTGCCTTTCTCCGGAGTTATTTTCCCGACGCTGCTCAGACTTCATGTTTCCATTTCTAACACTCTTCAAACCACACAAGGATGTGCACAAGCAGCAGTGCCTGAAATTCAACACCTAACATCTCTGGAATCTAAGATCAAGGTTGACAAAATCCAAGAGAGGAACAGAAAAAGACAGAACTGGAAGAGGTGATGTGAGGAGTGAAGAAAGTAGGGTTGAGGAGAGGTGAGAGGAGGAAATGCTTGAGAGAGAGACAGAGGGATGAGACGGGTATAGCTGATCACTGTGTCAGCAAAAAGAGAAAAGTAACTTATTAGGAGAAAGCATGAAAAAAGAGGTGAGATAGGGATAAAACAAAAGTCTTACGAAACACTCAGCCGCGTCGTCCATGATGCCCAGCTGGAAGCGCTGCTCGTCTTGGAAGGTTTTGGCCAGAGCGCTGCGCAGAGCGTCCGATGGGAGCACCTTCTCACTGCTGAACTGGAACTGGGCGAAGATGCTCTGAAACCACAAAGGGAAACAGCACCTCAAAGTAAGAAAGAGAAACTGATGCAACTAAGAAACGCCACAGTACACAGCAGCTTTCGGCAGCCTGCCCGCTTACTGTGGAGAGAATATACACATCAAGAGAGGAGGGCTGACATACTGTACTGTAAAAACATTACACTGCAATACAACCAATCACAGACTCTGTTAGGACAAATCAATAAACAAGAGGCTGTTTCAAAACGTAGTGACTTGCCTACTTAGTCCTTAGAAAGCATTTTTGTATATGATGGCCAACAATGCAGTCTAGCTACACAGATCAGCTGGTTTTGAAGGACAGCAAACATGCCAGCATGCCTCTGATAACATCACCAATGTTCTAAAGCACAACAAATGCCTAAACACACCTAAAAATGTAATTTAAGCAAGTTAAGGCAATACTAGTTTATTTATTTAGCAACTTTTAAACAAAATAGTAATTCAAAGTGCCTTACGTTAGCAGAAGAAAGAGGAAAAATACAAACATGTTAAGTGAGGGTAAACATAAAATTTAATGTTTAAGCAGCCATAAACTAGTATGTCAAAATGTGTGTATGACGCCCAAAAATATTAAGTAGGAAGCTCTTTTTTAACAGCTAATGTTTAAACATTTGAATGTCCGATAAAGTCAAGAAAATGTTCAAGTGTGCTCACCAATTCTGTCTAAATGGGCAGCTCAGTATGTTTTGAAACACAGTAAATGTTCAAACGTGTCTAAGTAGGCAGGTCACTAATCTTAAGCAGCTAATATTGGATTTCTTATCATTTCCAATAATGCCCAAAGATGTTGTCTAGGTAGGCTGCTCATTACACTTTAAAACAGCTTTAATGTATGAAATATCCAATAACGTCCAAAAATACAACACTACCATTTAAGTTTAGTAAGATTTTAATGTTTTAGTAAGATTTTTTTTTTTACAGTTTTGAAAGAAGTCTCTTAAAGGATCAGTTAACTTTGAAATGAAAATTAGCCCAAGCTTTCCTCACCCTCAAGCCATCCTAGGTGTATATGACTTTCTTCTTTTTGATGAACATAATCACAGAAATATTAATAAATATCCTGACGCATCCGAGCTTTATAATGGCAGTGATAGGGATCAATGAGTATGAGCTGAAGAAAGTGTATCCATCCACATCCATCCATCATAAATATGTGCTCCACACGGCTCTGGGGGGTTAATAAAGGCATTCTGAATCAAAGTAATGCATTTGTGTAAAAAAAATATCCATATTTAACAAGTTATGAAGTAAAATATCTAGCTTCCACACGAGCCGCTTTCCGTATTCAACGTATGCAGAAAGTGTAAAACTCTTGCAGTTCTCAAAGCTTACGTTACGTCTTACACTTTTTCCGTAAGTTGAATAGAGAAGGCGTAACTGGCGTGACGCCAGTTTACACTTTCTTCGTAACTTCAATACGTAAGGCGGTCTGGCGGAAGCTACATATTTAACTTCATAACTTGTTTAAATATTTTAATTTTTTTACACAAACGCATCGCTTCGCTTCAGAAGGCCTTTATTAACCCCCCGGAGCCGTGTGGAGCACATATTTATGATGGATGGATGTGGATGGATGCACTTTCTTCCCTATCACTGCCATTATAAAGCTCGGATGCGTCAGGATATTTATTAATATTTCTGCGATTATGTTCATCAGAAAGAAGAAAGTCATATACACCTCGGATGGCTTGAGTGTGAGTAAAGCTTGGGCTAATTTTAATTTCAAAGTGAACTAATCCTTTAAGTTTACTAAGGCTGCATTAAAAATACAGTAAAAATACTAATAATACTGTAATACTGTAAAGTATTGTTACAATTTAAAATAGCTGTTTTCTATTTGAATATATTCTAAAATGTAATTTATTCCTGTGATGGCAAAGCTGAATTTTCAGCATCATTACTCCAGTCTTCAGTGTCACATGATTCTGCAGCAGTCATTCTAACATGGTGCTCAAGACACATTTCTTATTATTATCAATGATAAAAACAGTTGTGCTGCGTAATACTTCTGTGGAAACCATGATACTTTTTTAGTATTCTTTTATGAATAGAAAATTCAAGAGCATGTATTTGAAATACATTTTTTTAAAACATCTTTTCATTTTTGTTCAGTTTAATGCATCCTTGCTGAACAAAAGTACTAACTTCTTAAAAAAAAAAAAAAAAAAAAAAATCAGATCCCAAACATTTAGATGGTATAGGGTAAGTAGACAGTCATTAGTTTTGAAATGGAGTGAAAATGGAGTGAGTTTATAAATGGGCCCAAAAGGTAGATACATTCAAACAAATTTATGCCAACTTCTTCACAACATAAAATTTTGTGGAGTCTCACACCCCTCATTCGATTGGACAAGCTCGTCCCTGTAGCACCGGTTGGGAAACATCTAACTAAGATACTGAGCTCATTAACAGTGAACGGTCAAACAAATGCAGAGTCCTAAATGCCTGCGGTGGAATCTATTCTCCTGTCCATCAGCATTGGCACTGTTATTGAACTCAATGAACAATGACTGCAACACAATGCTCTCTCACCAGAGGACATCCTGATAAGCTGAACAAATGGACTCGGGCAAAACTCACAGTGCAAAGGCAAATATTCACTGCGGCTGCAAACACACACACACATACTGCAGTTTTAAAACCCTCATATATGCAGTGGGCACAGTGCCCAAGGCAGTCCCCCTATATGAAGGTGGGATGGGGGGTTTACCCCTGAGTGGGACGGGCCAGTGGCTCTGGAACAGGTAATGCAGTGTGATGACTGCACTGCGCCAAGGAGAGAAAGAAAGAGAATGGAGGGAGGGTGGAAGAAAATGAGAGAAAGAGTGGGAGGGACAGACGTAGAGGGTTATGTACCCCACTGAGGAAACTCGATGAGAGGAAAATTCAGCCACTGCATCATTTCCCCATGCAGCTCTAATCACACACTGCTCAGCCCAGCTAAGAGCCTGGAGTGGTTTTCGCCTATGGACATATTTTAATGTCCTCTTCCTTCCCCATCTCTCTCTCTCTCGGAGCTGATGAAACACTCAGGACAGATAAGGGCCAAATGGAAGTCTGGTGTGTGTACGCAGCAAATATATCACTCGGGCAATCAGTGCCCAACCAAACTGCAGCTCTGTTCCGCTCTCCTCAGTGAGAGTGGGACGGCACCACACGCCCTCACACGCTTGCGACAAACTCTGAGCTCAGATCTGATGTAGAAGAATGTCTAAATAAAGAAATCCATTCTCAAAATGTAAAAAAACAACAACTGTTGAATAGCATATAGTGTGTTTTATACGCTTGTTTCCATGTAGTTTTTGTGTGTAGTTTTCTTATGTGGCAGTGGAACGATTTGGCACGGCACGGCTTGGCTCGCTTTACTTTCGGTTTGCTTTTCCACTGCAGTTTAGTACTGCTTCAAAAGGGGTGGGATTATAGACTGATCATTATATTTGCGCCGCCTCTACTGCCGTGGATCCGCTCCTCGGCTACCAAAAAGAGGAACGTCTGCACGTCATTTACTTACCACGATACAGCCATTTCTTTTTTCAAGCTGCGTGCAACGGTTGTTTAAAGCAAGACGTTTAAAAAAGTTGTGCTGCGGTGGCTGTTACTGACTATTTATATCCAGCGTGTTTGGTGTCTCGTGTTTCAAATCCAATCACGCTGGTAGTGACGAGTCTCTCTGACCAATAAGTGATCTGCAGTGTTTACACGTCACATTTAGTATCGGTATGGCTCGCTTGTGAGGTGGTATTATTTAAGTGAGCCTTACTGTGCCGTACCGAGCCGTACCATGCAGTGGAAAAGCACCAAAAGTGAGCCGTCCCGAGCCGTACTATGCAGTGGAAAAGCGCCATTAGACAAAAATAAAAAATAAAAGGTCAAAAGCATATGATCTGTTTCATATGCTAGTTTCCATGTAGTTTTGTGTGTAGTTTTCTTAGACAGGCAAAGTCTGTCTGTCTGACAGACATGAAAAATCAACCTATCACAATTCGTTATGTTTTATATTAAGTGTCAGTGTTAGTCTGAGATCGGCTTTACAGAAAACATTGAAAAAATTTGTGGAAATGTGTGTAGACTTTGTAATCAGAATTACTGTCCACCCAAAAGTAATATTTCCTCTGAAAAAAGTGCTTAAACCAGCCTAAACTGGTTTGCTGGTCTTAAAGGCTCAGGTATACTTAATTTCTTCACGTTCTCTTCTGTCTGGAGCACAGTTGAGCACACAAGTCCTTCAAAGTATACTCTATTGACGGTGAGCGCGGATGAATGCGCTCTGACCACTACCTAATGGACCTAATTTTCAAGCGCTTGCATGCACGCTGTTGTCCGCGCAGACACAAAGATCGAGCTGCACACAGATAAAATTACATCACGTGGAGTGTCCACAAGCCAGAATGTGACACACCAAGTCGACTGTTGGGCCGCTGTTTAAAGTATTTCAGCCTAGTTGCGGGTGAGTGCTGCACCATTGGCACTATTCGGACCCCCATCTGTGGCTTTTCAGCCAATTGAGCATAAGTGGCAGCAAAAGCCCATCAAGGCAAGAAATCACTCTGATTGGCTGTTCTTAGCAAACCAGTGTACGAGAAGGAAAAACGGAAGTGATAAAATGACAAAATGGTAAGCAAGTGCTGCTTTGTTTACAATTTGTATATCCCGCAGTCTTATTTCTTCAGGTTTTCCTTTTTAAATAACGAATACAGACTACTGCCACTTGCTGACAAGGAGAGTTACTTCCTCTCAAGCAGGCTCAGAACATTTGTGTTAGCTTGCCATTGGCTGTAGTCTTTGCGATGTTCCAGCACAACTTTTTGGCCCAGACATAGGTGATGTGAGGCAACAGTCGGTTTTTGACATCGCTCTGATATCAGTTTGATTTGTCTGGGCCTTAATAGTCCTGGCCAGGCAGGTCTTCAGCTTGTCTAGATGGTATCCCAGTCTGGCCAGCTGAAGAGGGCTAAAAACAGACCAGCCTAACCAGATGTGGAGACAAGTAAATTAGGCAGTTTTCTCAGCAGGCGTATATTGATTATTTTACTGAAATAATTCAAACAATGTGGAATATTGAGTTCTGCCGATAACACCAAATTTAACACACCTGCTCCCCATTCACACCTGAGATCTTGTAACAATAACGAGTCACATGACACCAGGGAGAGAAAATGGCTAATTGGGCCCAATTTGGACATTTTTACTTATGGGTGTACTCACTTTTGTGGCCAGCGGTTTAGACATTAATGGCTGTGTGTTGAGTTATTTTGAGGGGACAACACATTTACACTTTTATACAAGCTGTACACTCACTACTTTACATTGTGGCAAAGTGTCATTTCTTCAGTGTTGTCACATGAAAAGATATAATAAAATATTTACAAAAATGTGAGGGGTGTACTCACTTCTGTGAGATACTGTATCTAGTTAACTTGCTAGTTGCTTCAAACTCTTGAGTATCTTTCAAAGACATGATGCAACTAACCTGAAAAATGTACACAAATCCAGAGACTAGTTAACTCCCAGCTTAACAAGCCAAATTACCCCAGTCAACCAGCTTCACTGGTTCTTATGCTTGTCAAAGAGCCTGCAAACCAACACTGACACATAAACCAGTCTGAACCAGTCCTGACCTTCCCAATAAGGACATTCATCCAAACTTCTCGAGGTTCAGCCAAAAACTGCTTTGAGTCTTTATATTATATAATAAGAGATTGTAGAACTGAGAATCCCATTTGAGGGTTGAGTCGTCCATGTGTGTAATAGCAGGTACTGTAAAGTGTGGCAGTGTGTGTGATGTAAAGTCCTTCTCATCTCAAACAAGGACATGGAATCCAACTGGACAGGCTGTACTCAAACCATGCAAGTCCAGTCATATGCATACATATACATACACAAACAAACCACCAGAGATTGTGGTGTCAGCTGTGAGCCCTCAGGCGTAGCCGGTGAAATGAGACATTAACCTCCACTCAAAGACACTAGACAGAGTCCTCAGCAGTGACACATATCATCTGCACTGCTCAAAACTCACAAAAGGCAATGAGAAAGTACACACATGCACACACACCCTCACAGAGACAGCAATCTTGTGACGCACATAAATATATTAATATTAAACACTCCCTGGGCTCAGTTTTCAAATTGCAGAAGGATTGAATCTCATGCTGATTATGAGTTTGTAATTGGGTTTAACTCAATCGCTGATTCGCACTACATAAAACGGCACAAACATAGAGGTGTCACTGGAACTTCTATTATAGGAAACATCATCGTAATAGAGGTGGCGGCTTGTGTGACTGACTGTGACTTTGCATTTATTTAGTTTGTGTATGTGTGTGTGTTTGCTGCCTCAAGCACTGCAATTCCTCAGCAAGGCCGATGGTCAGTAGAGGTCACCAACCTCAAGGCACTATCACACCTCGTGAAGTGGCAGTTATGTGGGCCCTTGCCACCCAATGTCACAACTCAGCCTCTGTGACATGCAGCCTCTCTGGTGACAAACATTATACATTTAAAAATGCGGTCAGACCGTTCAGGTTTATTTATTTAGCAAAAGAACACTGCATTCAATGACATTTAATACTAATGACATTAATTGGCTGCCTGAAAAAAATCTACTTCGCCATCACAATTGACCGTTTGCAAAGACCCGCCCCCTTTAGTTACTGTTGCTATGTCCGACAAGCCATGCCGCTGTCACGCCACACATCATGTTCATGTACAAATACATTGCAGAGCAAAGAGGACACTGACAACGTGCCGACAGACAAGACAGAGCAGGTTACTTTTGATATGAAGCGTGATGAAAAATGATATGAAGTCTCAAATGTCAAATTTTGTAATTTTTAAATAAATTTAAACAATAAATACTGTTTGTGGCTCTTTAATGTGTCCTGACAGATCGCTGTAGCACCTCAGTTCAAGCGGCTCGTGAACCGATCATCTCTTCCTACTAGTTAATTTATAGCATCAAATAAACATGAATGACCAACAGAAGGAATGTTGTTTCAACCACGGAAAGACGTACATACATACCATTTTTTCAAGTTCAAGTCCACCAACTAACTCCCCTGACTGCTTTGTTGGACAAAATGGTGGATTCGCCATTACGATTGGTTAGATCGCCTGTCAATCAAACTCCCGGTGAAGGATCAATTATCTTCAAATAGAAAAAAAAATCAAATAAATGCAGCTTTGGTGAGAGGCTTCTTTCAGAAACAAATCTTACCAACCCCAAAATTGTGTACATCAAAATATCAACCTCTCATAAAAAGACAAATTACTAGTAACAAATAAACGTAAAGTAGTCTGTAAGTTGAAAATGCAATGAAATCAAAGGAGCCAATCAGTAAATAATATTGGCCAAGTGTTGCATACTTGTGCAAACAATCAATATGATATTTTTCATCTTCATTCCCCTCAGCTCATTTATATCTCAGTAAATGAACATGATATTCCCCACAGTGAGAACGCTTTCAAATAAACACTTTTGTAGAATTCGGTTTGTAGAAAGGAGCGGTGTGGTGAGGGCATATTTCAGCACTCATTAGTAGCGTTAGATCATTAAATTTCAATAACATGGCTGGCAAGCAGGCGGCTGGCGGGTGGCACGCGTGAGGAACTCTCAGAATCAATCGGCCGAAACTAACGTTCCTCCATTAGAAATTAAAGAGGTGACATAATGCATCCCATTCAAGGTTATATGGTAGGGGACAGCCAGAGCCACATGAGATTACATGCCACCAGTCCACAGAGGGTTTGGCAGGAAAGGATCTCAGGGTGAGACCTGAGGGACTGGAATCCGCCTCAGAGTCAGGCATTCAGCTATAGAGCAAACTTTTAGCACGGGGCCTAAACAGAAGCGTGCCGTCGTGTTATTAAGAGGAAAAACCAATGCTGCCTTAACACTGCTGAAAAATTATGCAGTCAACTAGAAGACATCTGTCATTTCAGGTACTGCAAGACAAATTATTTTGAGAAGCAGTCATTCCTTTTCCTTTCAAATCATAATGGATGCTTAAAGCTTGTTTGCTTGGACGTGTTTAAAATTACAAGTCTCTTTCTAAGTCTGCCATTTCTTTCTGAACACAAACACATCACCTGGACGATATCAATTGCTTTTAGTCCCCGAATGGTTTAACAGTGAATAGGAATGGAGCTAAATTTAGCAACAGGTTTAATACGGTGAGAAAACAGGAGCAGGAGAAAAACAGCAAGAGTGTGAGTGACGAAGAAAGAATGGAAGAGCAGGAGAAGGACAAGAAGAACATATCCTGGTAAACAGTCATAAATCCTGGCAAATATGTGAAAGCGTTCTCATGATACGGCTTTGTGTCACCACAGCAGAGTGATTTCTGTTGCCTCAGCACTTCACACACACACTTCATTTAGAGAGAGAGAGAGAGAGAGAGAGAGAGAGAGAGAGCACATTTCAATCACTGTGATGGATTTCACACAGACTCATTTGTGTTTCATATCAACAAAGTAGCCCAGAGAAAACAGCACTATATCTATCTACATGCATGTATGTATGTATGTACAGTATGCATACATATGCATATATTTTTATCCATCCATCCATTGTCTATCTGTCTATCCATCTATCCACTTATGAGTTGTGTATCTGTTCGTCTATTTGTCTATCCATCTATCCATCCATCTATCCATCGAGCCATCTGGAATACTCTTGAATATTGACTACAAAACTGTATCACCAAGTCCAAATCCTACAGTTTTGCGAGTTTTACCACAGACACATAACTAAATCTTCTTGCATAATAATAATTCAACTCAAAAAAATATTTTATGGCCATTTATTATTTTATTTGATCCATCCATCCATTGACCAGAACCAAATACATAAACATTAAAGACTCAGTTCCATAGAGTTTCTCTATCCTCATAGAGGCAGCACTATGAAATAATCTCACTTTGACTTCTACAACACCCTACGGACAATTCCACAGAACCAACAGACCACTTATGCCCAATTTCACAACTAAAGACAATCAACTCCAAGGAAACCAAGACCAAGAGGCACAGACTGTCTATATGACATCATGTGGGCGTGACACTGGGCTATCAGAGAACAGAGTAGCCAAGGTAACAGGTAGCCGTGGAAACAATGGAGCAGGACCCGTGCTTCACCTGCAGAGGAACCAAGTGTTCAGTTCAGAGAGAGCAATACGCCTGGACATGAAATAAAGAGGTAAATCACTCAACACCAGAACAAGATTAGACCAGACACAAAGTAGAGAAAAAAAAGACCTCTCAATCCATCAGGCTATTTGTACTTCTCCCTTTTCTCTCAGGCGTAAACACAGCCAACAAGAAACGTTGGTATTTTTGGAAACAAATGGCCAAGTACAAATCTGACGGCAAAGATTTCTTTTAACACAAATCAAGGAGCCTCTTAAAGAAATATGTCAGTTTTGTGACTTTTTACTGGTATGTGACACCTTTAAATAGCACAGCTACTTTTAGCCTGAGGGCGACTAGAGAACAGGATATTGTTTGAGTGAGAGGCTTTTGCTTGTTATTTAAAAAGAGACCTGAGTTGCTTTTCCTAGCATATATCTCCCTCTCCTCTTCCACCTCCCATCTCTATCAGCCACCAGGCAGGAAATTAAAAAGACTTCCTCGAAAAGAGCGACAATGCTCTTGATGTTGAGAATCTCATTTCCATTCTGTTCCTGTGCTACAGTAAGGTCAGTGAGGAAGTCAATTAGTCCGAGCAGCCTCTACCCTCACCGTGCTGGATCATTAGAAGAGCAGCCTGGGTATTCTAGGAGACTCCTGTAGCCTCAAGCTACTTTTCTGAGAAAGCAATACTAACAGGAAGCACTTCTTGATCTGGTATGCACAACAGGGCCCTTTTTGGGAGGACCTGGTAACACTCACCTTCAGAGCGCAGAAGATGCACGAGTCCTCCATGCACTTGTGGGTGTTCAGTTGACGGAAGCTTCTGCGGAAGATGTCAAGATGCCAAAGGACCTGAGGTCAAAAGAACAGAAGGGTTAAGTCAACTAGTGAAAGTTCATGAAATTCGAACTGCCAAGATGACACAGAAGTGCCCATCAGCAAAAACATCTCATAAACTACTCAAATGTTCAAAAGAAACCATCGCCATTCCAGTTGAAAAGACCAGTATGTTGTGTTTTGGATGATTCTACCCACCGTGGGATACAGGATTTTTAACTAGTTTTACCACCTTAACTATAGTAGTAGTTGGGGCAATTGTGGTCTAATGGTTAGAGAGTCAGACTGGTAACACGAAGGTTGCAGGTTCAATTCTTAATAACAGCAGGAAATGATAGAGGTGCCCTTGAGCAAGGCACCAAACCCCCAGCATGGTCTTTTTGGATAGCCAAGACCATAATCATGCTGTTTACCACCAAAAAATACTGGTCAACCAGCATGGTCTTTTTGGATAGCCAAGGAAGTCTTACTGAAAGTGACATACTCGGCCTTCACATGTCACTTTCAGTAAGACTTCCTTGGCTATCCAAAAAGACCATGCTGGTTGACCAGTATTTTTTGGTGGTAAACAGCATGATTATGGTCTACCTGCCAGAAAAGCACTAACCAGCAGAACTAGCAAACCCCTATATTTCCAATATCACAAATGCAACGCTGAAGTGTGCAATTTCACATTTTCATAGCACCAAGCAAACATCACCAAACGGCACTGCAAAAATGACAGTTTTCAAACACACTTCATCCGCTTCCATTGTTCAGGCCAAACAAGCAGGTCCCACCCCATCGCAAACTCCATTTGTCAGGCTTTTCAGGATACCCATGCAAACGAAACAACACAAAAAGTGCCACATAGCCACAATCTTCACTTTTTTGGGGAAATCAACATACCAACAGATGGTTTACTTTCTTAATTGCCTCTGCACAAGAAGCTGGGATAGCAGAAAGTAATTCAACATAGAAAAACAACACACTTCGACTCTCACTCACCCTCAGGGCAGGATTTCACATTACACAAAACAGCCCAGAGGCTTCTTGGCCCCGTCCCGCAGCGACCGGCCAATATCTGTACAATCCTCCAATCCTGTCAATAAATATGAGCCAGTCCTGGCTGCCACTCTCACTCTGATCATCTGCCAGCTGTCCACTCCACTTAATCTTCTCGGCAGACCAGGAATTCAGCACTTCCAGTAGCCGTCCCGGCTCCGGCAGAGGTTCAGACCCGGATCCCAGTAGAATGAGAGGTAACGGGGAAGACAGAGAGGAAAAAGGATGGAGCGGAAGACAGTGAGAAATAGAGATGTGAGGACACAAACTGTCTGGGAGAGAGAGGTGCGATCGCACACGAGGAAGAGAGACGGAGAGGGAACGAAGGAAGGGGAGGGGAGAAAGATAGAGCGAGAGAGAGAGAGAGATATGGAGAAGTGCGTAAGAATAAGAATGCGTGTGGAGCGCAGAGGGGGAGATTGCTGCAGAGATATGAAGCTATGAATAACCGAGACCGAACATGCGGTACACGCTGCGGATCAGAGTTGTTTGGAGTTCACCTGCCCCGGGCACGACTCACACTCATCATATAGAGCGAGACGTAGAGAACCTGCAAAACTAAAGTGGAACAAACAGCGAGACTGCACCTTTACCCGCAAGCAACCATCTGGACCCGAACGCACAAATACCTCAACGTTGATCAAAGCTTTATCCATTCCTAATGCATCCAGCACTGCCAAATGGGCCCGAACACAAACCCATAATATCATCATCATCCAAAATTGGGCTTATACACACAGACCACACACATAACAGATCAGCATTGTTCTTCAGTAAAGCAACAAAAAAAGACAACAATGCAGAAAAGCAGCAAAATCTCACTCTGTGTGGAAATCAGTTCTATCTGCTAACAATGCAGGAATGCCACGCTCAGCTTGGGAAGCTGTGCTTTGTTATTTTCAGTAGGGCTTGCGAGCGTACAATAGCCTGTCCATACCTTACTGCAACTAATACACTAAGGCACCGTGTAGTAAATCCTCAAGCATATTTGGTCATCGTCAAAGCACATTTGGACTCCTAGATATAGGGTCAAACATAGAATGAAATAGCAATTGTTGAACATCCCAGTCAGCCAAGCAAAATAAAACTTGTTTTGTAAAACTTACTAGGAGATAGTAATGCCGTGTTGGTGTTGTTGGCTGGTTTAAAGCAGAAATTTTATTTTTGAATTTTTCATTTTAATTATTTAAAATAATTAATATTTAATTATTTATTGCAAAGCAATGGTAAAAATAAAATATATTAAAATTAAATTAAATTATTAAAATTAAATTAAACTAAATTAAATTAAATAATTAAAACTAAAACTACTTGCCATACTCCTATTTGCGTACTCTCTAGCAGGGAAGTACACATATTTGGACGCAAGGTGTGTGATGACAGAAATCTATAGCAACTTGCTGCGATTCCTCACATTTGCTGCCCTCTGTACTGCAGAAAGCCATCGCATTAACCTGTGCGTGCAGCTCTAAACCAAAGCTACTCTCCTCTGAAAAAAGGCAGAGACAAACAAACAGGGAAATAATCACAAACAAATCGCTAAGTGCAGGACTCCCCTGAGACTGGTGGAAAATAAATAGATGTGTTTCATAACTAATACACAAAGCATCTGCATTAGGTCCGAGGAACAAAGAACACTAAAGCCCCTTTGATTGGGCTAAATATGTGGAAGGGGATTATATAATGCTTTTTTCTTCTTTATCTCCCTCTCCTTCTAACACTCCCAGTTTTTTCAAGCACCCACTTTATGTCTCTTAGCATTATGAAACGATCCTTTGGGTCTTTACCTAGAGTCAGGATGTAGATAGATTATGCCATCCTGTTACCACATAAAACATTACACCCCTATCCTTAACACATCAAATGGCTTTCTCATGTCCACTCAAATGCTAACACACAGGGTTTCGCACACACACATAAACATATTTAAACATACATACACAAAGCAAAGCTCTGGAGACTCAGCTCTCCTCTCTGTTCCCAAAAGCCCCGTAGCAGCACTACGTGATTGTCAGTTCAGTCTCAGGGCAGATTTGCTGCTAGTCTCTGCAGCTCTTAAGCCTGGCCTGGTTTCCTCTCAGCAGCAGCAGCAGCACATCCTCAAAGAGCTCTATACTCCGACCTGCCTGCCCTTGCTTTTTGCTCATTTGAACTCTCTCCCCCCCTCCTCTCTCTCTCCAAAATAAAAAAAATTTGACACAGTGCTGTATTAGTTCACAAGTTCCTTTTCACTGTATACAACAAAACAAAATTCAGGGCAGCAACTATCAGAAAAGCAACAATGGACACTAAAACACGTATATAAATAAATAATGTATTTAATAATGTAATTAATAATGCATTTATATCTGTGGTAAGTATATATCTTCATTGCATAATACTCTTGAAAACCAATCTGATGAGTTTCACATTCAGTCTAAGGCTGGGTTTACACTTGGCCACATACACAAGTGTAAACATGTTTCTGATTGGAATGATATCCAATCAGCGTGTCCTAGTCCAGCGGTATTCAAAGATCTCAGTGTAATGTAAACATAATTTAGCCATCCTGTCAGCATTCACAGCTAGACGTCATATAAACCCCCGCCCACTCTCTCTGAGGACTGTCAAGAAATTAAACTTATTTGAACTTGACAATAAACATCAATATTTAAAATGGTTTATTTAGACTTACATGATACCCTGTGAGTCATCTTTCATTTTAATTGTGCAACATTTTCTGAAATAGGCGATTGTCAGGTCTGCCGGTATAATCACAGTCGTGAGATCTAAATGAAGAGCTGCACGCTGTGAAGTTTCTTACTGCCAGAGGAATAATCTAATACACTATTTTATTTTTAATGTTACACTGTATGTTTTTTTGTATTGTTTTTATTGTTTATTATAATTAATCTTCCATTTCTATCTACAATATATTAATTGCATTTATAATCTTTGCACTTAAACCCGGATGATATGACTGGTTTAACATGATCTACCCACTTATTTTTGAATAATAAACTCTGGAAATATTCCTTAATTTAAAAAACTTCAATTAATTTGAACTAAGACTGGTTTTACGCGACCAGACCATTTGAAGTATCTGCCTTTTAAACGGGTCCATGATAAAGGCATATTACAGACCAAATTTAAATATTGTGCAGGGGACAAACAAACAAACATTTATCCTGATACAGAGGCCACTTGATGTGAATGTAAATCGGATCACAGTGATTGCATGTTAATCCCAAGTGTAAACGCAGCCTAAGTGAAGTCTCAAGTCTTTGAGTGCAAGTCCACGTCAAGTTTCAATTCTTTGGGGTCCAAGTCAAGTCTCAAGTCTTTGGGTGCAAGTCCACGTCAAGTCTCAAGTCTTTGAGGTCTGTGATGGAATTTTTAAGAAAATCTACCACAGGTCCACGTCAAGTCTCAAGTCTTTGGGGTCCAAGTCAAGTCTCAAGTCTTTGAAGTCAAAGTCAAGTATCATGTCTTTGGGGTCCAAGTCAAGTCTCAAGTCTTTGGGGTCCAAGTCCAAGTCATGTCTCAAGTCTTTGGGGTCCAAGCCAAGTCTCAAGTCTTTGAAGTCCAAGTCAAGTCTCAAGTCTTTGGGGTCCAAGTCCACGTCAAGTCTCAAGTCTTTGGGGTCCAAGTCAAGTCTCAAGTCTTTGAAGTCCATGTCAAGTCTCAAGTCTTTGAAGTCCAAGTCAAGTCTCATGTCTTTGGGGTCCAAGTCAAGTCTCAAGTCTTTGGGGTCCAAGTCAAGTCTTTTGGGGTCCAAGTCGACTCTCAAGTCTTTGAAGTCCAAGTCAAGTCTTTGGGGTCCAAGTCCAAGTCATGTCTCAAGTCTTTGGGGTCCAAGTCAAGTCTCATGTCTTTGGGGTCCAAGTCAAGTCTCAAGTCTTTGAGGTCCAAGCCAAGTCTCATGTCTTTGGGGTCCAAGTCAAGTCTCAAGTCTTTGGGTACAAGTCTACGTCAAGTCTCAAGTCTTTGAGGTCTGTGACGGAATTTTTAAGAAAATCTACCACAGGTCCAAGTCAAGTCTCAAGTCTTTGGGGTCCAAGTCGAGTCTCAAGTCTTTGGGGTCCAAGTCAAGTCTCAAGTCTTTGAAGTCCATGTCAAGTCTCAAGTCTTTGGGGTCCAAGTCAAGTCTAAAGACTTTGAGGTCCAAGTCATGTCTCAAGTCTTTGGGGTCCAAGTCCAAGTCATGTCTCAAGTCTTTGGGGTCCAAGTCAAGTCTCAAGTCTTTGAGGTCCAAGTCAAATCTCATGTCTTTGAGGTCCAAGTCAAGTCTCAAGTCTTTGGGGTCCAAGTGAAGTCTCAAGTCTTTGAGGTCCAAGTCAAGTCTCATGTCTTTGGGGTCCAAGTCAAGTCTCAAGTCTTTGGGGTCCAAGTCAAGGCTCAAGTCTTTGGGGTCCAAGTCAAGTCTCAAGTCTTTGGGGTCCAAGTCAAGTCTCAAGTCTTTGGGGTCCAAGTCCAATTCTTTGTTCTATTTTTAGCAATAGTACTTTCAGCTAGTTATTGTAATTAACAGAATTAAAAGTGAAATATCAAAACTGATATTACTTCAAAATGCCTAATAAAGCACACTAAGTAATACTTAAATCATTCATTTAAATGGCAACACTTTAAAATAAGGTCTCATATGTTAACATTAGTTAATGTATTAACTAACATGAACTAACAGTGAGCAATGTATTTCTCACAACATTCATTAATCTTTGTTAATGTTTGTTCATAAAATAGTGTTGTTCATTGTTAGTTCATGGTAACTAATGTAGTTAACTAATGTTAACAAATGAAACCTTATTGTAAAGTGTTACCATTTAATTTTCATTCACAATCAAAAACTATTACTTTCAAACTATATAACATTATACCATTTGGAACACAGGGACAGTCACCACGAGAGAAAAAAAAAGCGCTGTGTATTTTGAGCTATTTGAGTTGCCATAGTTTTCTGTAGTCCTCAAGCAATGATGGATACTGTAGTCTTCTAGTGAGCATCGAAGGTAACAAAACCCTTGTATAAACAAGCGTTACAGTAAACAACACAAGTAAAAAATATTCCTGTCTGTGTCATTTGTGATAAGGCGATATAATTACGCACACCGACTCAACAAACCGATCTGTGAAAATGAGTCGGACAGGGTCATAAAATGCATATGAAAGTGTCTGTCTAGTCCAGATGCAAATTAACTTGGTAGCAAATACTTAGAGGAAAAACATGAAAAGGACATGGAAACATGGACAGCAAGCAATATATATTTATATAATAATACATAATAATGCTGGCTTGGTATGTTTGCTGCAGCACATATTGATAGGAAATGAATGAATGAAAGAACAGTAAAATGTTGTTTTCCATGCCATCATGTGGGGTAGTAAAGAGAGAACGTAATCGTGAATGCTGTAACAAAATGACCTGTGTTTTGTCTTTAAGTCCAAGTCAATTCTCGAGCCAGTTTTTCATGAGTCCAAGTCAAGTTGCAAGTTGCAAATATTTTTATTTTTTTTTATTATTTTTTTTTGTGACTTAAGTGCAACTCAAGTACAATTTGCAGACTTAAGATTCCATTTCTGGTAGACTGCAATGCGGGACAAAATTTAATAATTTAATTTCTTTAATAAAGTTGCTTGAGTAAAGAAATAAATACATTTTAAATAAATAAAACATGTCATTTTTAAGTAATTTAAATGAATTAAAGTATTTATTTATGCCAGTGGCTATTTACACTAGATAAAATAGCAATAGATGCTATTTACACTAAGTGAAAATAGCAATTAGATGCCATTTACACAAAGTGAAAATAGCATTTTTTCTTAGCGATAGATTCTATTTACACTATAGGTGAGAATAGCGATATATTCTATTTACACCATGTAAAAGTAGCAGTTCTTTGCAATAAGTGTAAATAGTAATTAGATGCTATCTATGCTTTATATTGGCAGATACTATTTGCACCTCAGTATTTTTGTACATTAACAGTAGGGGTGGGACGGTTTGTATCACGGTTTTAGTGTCACGGTTTCGGTACAGTTCGGTATGTGCTATGTTCAATACAAAAATAGGACAATTGTCAAATAAAGAAAATAAAAACAAATAATCTAAACAAATAAACAGCACAAATAAATACATGAGAGCTAAGATACAAGTAAAATAAACAATGCTTTACAGGTTTTTCAGGTATCTAACAGCTTTCAGGTACAGAAATTGAATGAATCAAATATAAACTAACACTTCATATAAACTTCTTTGAATAGTTAAATAAAGATTAAACATTATTGAAGTTACAAAAGCTATTTAGTCAAGAGTGATTTCTTCGTGCTTTGTCGTTCGATTAACATTAAAACACAGAGAGCAGGAATATTAGACTGCTTTCCCTTTAAGACATAATTCAAAGATCCAGTACACTGATACTGATACACGTGTTGTCTGTCTCGTTTTTCTCCTAAGACATAACCTACTATGTTTGTTAGGAGAGAGAAGAATGAAATCTTGAAAGAGAATTTGCACGAGAGTATTTGCGCGCAAGTTTCCTCACAGCGCGCGCAAGTTCTCTTTCGCGTCTTATAGATGAATGTTTAAATTGGCAAGGTTTAAATGAGTTTGGTTTAAACACAGATAGCAACGTGAGATGTTCAGGTCTCACGCACTATCAACACCCGGGTGATGACCGCGTAAGTGACTGGTCATAGAGCTTTCGGCACGTCATTGAACATTTGTTTACAATGAGTGACTGTTTTGTCCATGTTCTTTTGATAATCGTTGTTGTAACGTATTGGGAAACTAGAATGCATATCCATCGACTGAAACATACATTAGCCGAATCCGTCTGTCTGTTTTGCACGTTGTTTTCAACAAACCATATTACAGATGTGTCGTCAGATTTGGGATGAACCGCGGTGCAAGCGCGTGCCGAACCGTGAGTGGAGAACCGAACGGTTCGATTTTTTACAGCGAACCATCCCACCCCTAATTAACAGGGTGCAATAATATCATAGAGTGTAAATGATTATGTTTATTAAAATTATTAAATGGATGCTTCCTTATTGGGAGAATAAAAACCCTCCCTACACTTTCCCCTAACCCTACCGAATACTTTCACTAAACACTATTAAAAGGTCTACAAGCCTTACTCACTACTGCTGCTGATCCTATTTCTGTCAACCAGGGGTTAACGCAGGGGGCGAGGGTGAGAAGTGAAGATGAGGATGATGAAGATGAAGAGGTCAAATCCAAGGGCACCAAATCACTAGGATACACTCAGGAAAGGCTGGAAAAGGCACATAAGCGATGATGTAAGTTGTGTGCCTAATAGCGCAGGAAGATGAGACCAGGCTTAAGCAGATTAAGCACAGACACTGTTCCATTCCAATCCTCTATTAAATGGGCCTAAACCGAACTCATACACACAGCCTCTACAGAGAGACCAGTTCTATGACCTATCAGGACTCTCAAACACCATCATATGGAAACACTCGGCCTTTAGCAACACACTTCAAAGGAGTGGGGCTGAATTTAAGGGCTCCAGCTGAAAGAGAGGAGCTTAGCCGAGCTGAAGGAGTGAGAGGAGAGCTGCTGGAGGATGACAGATTGCATTCTGGTGCTGGCGTATGCGCTTTTCTCTCCCCTTCCTTATTTTATTTAGTAGTGATGAATCGGCTACCCGCTGAACAATGAGCTGAGTGGATATGTGTGAGGACCGGCAGTCGGTACCGCAGTTGCAGAGAGGGCACAGAAAGAGATAAAGAGTGAAAGTAAGAAAAAAGAAACAAAGAAAGAAGGAAAAGAAGAATAGAGCAGGGCTATATATACATATTTAATATGAAATTTCTTATGCAAGAGACATTTTGGTAGCGTATGTGACTTAAATGTTATCAGTAGCAAAAACTGTATTAGAGTTAAAGGGTTAGTTCACCCAAAAATGAAAATTCTGTCATTTATTACTCACGCTCATGCCGTTCCAGACCCGTTAATCTTCAGAATGCAAATTGAGATATTTTTGTTTAAATCCGATGGCTCTGTGAGGCCTACATAGGGAGCAATGACATTTCCTCTCTCAAGATCCATAAAGGTACTAAAAACATATTTAAATCAGTTCATGTGAGTACAGTGGTTCAATATTAATATTATAAAGCGACGAGAATATTTTTGGTGTGCCAAAAAAAACAAAATAACGACTTATTTAGTGATGGCCGATTTCAAAACACTGCTTCAGGAAGATTTGGAGCGTAATGAATCAGAATCCGCAGTAATATTAATATTGAACCACTGTACTCACATGAACTGATTTAAATATGTTTTTAGTACCTTTATGGATCTTGAGAGAGGAAATGTCATTGCTCCCTATGTAGGCCTCACGGAGCCATCGGATTTAATCAAAAATATCTTAATTTGTGTTCCGAAGATCAACGAAGGTCTTACGGGTGTAAAACGACACGAGGGTGAGTAATTAATGACAGAGTTTTCATTTTTGGGTGAACTAACTCTTTAAGTTTGATTCAGTTGCATAAATCAGTTCAAACTGTTTAACCGATTCAAAACTGATTCAACGATTAATTTTGCGTAAACACTCAAAAATGTTTACAGAATTATAAAAATAGTGTTATTAATCATTTTGTATCGTTACATTGATCCACAAAGGCCACAAAGAGTATTTGATAAAAAAAAAAATTTGTTAATTCATGATAATTCTGGATACTATTGGTTATTGGCTGTATTTACTCATACTAGTATTAGTGTATTTGATTTAAAATATATTTACACATTAATTACGTTTATGTGAAAAAAAATCTAAAATATTTAATCATTAGTCAGTGTATTTGATTTACAAAATGTGTGCAAATTTGAAAAAAAATATATATATATTATTTATTATTAGTAGTCATAGTAGTCATAGCATATTTGATTTAAAATCTACACTTTATTTTGATGGTCCATTTTAGACATTCTACTAACTGTAAGTAACTTGTCAACTACATGTCAACTAACTCTTATTAGAATATTAGTAGACTGTTGGGGTTAGGGTAGGGTTAGATGTTATGGCTCGAGTAAGTAGAATAAGTTGACATGTAGTTGCAAAGTTACTTCTTGTCAGCAGAATGTCTGTTGAGGGATAACATTAACATAATATATAACAATAACATTATTTAACAGATATTAAGCAGACAGTCTACTAATACTGTAATGACAGTTAGCTGACATGGTGACATGATGTGAAATATTTACTCATATTAGTCAGTATATTTGATTTTAAAAAAATTCATTCTGGATCTTATTGGTACAATAGGAAAAAATTTTAAAAGTAAAATTTCATAGAAGTATAGAAGCAATGACTTTTTCAGATTTTACTGTATTTAATTTCTTGTATTAAATATTTTCAATGTAACTGTCAACAAAGGATGGTGAAAAAAACATTTAGTAAAAAATGCATAAATATCAAGATACTGAATAAAAAACCTAAAAAAGTATTGAGATAGCATCGTTTATACTACAATAACTTAATACAGAGTCTAAACAGGCAGCATTCTGCAGTGTGGGCTCCAGCTCAGGCACTCACTCTGGGTTTAACATGGTGAAAATATGGCGAGGATCTCATGGAAACAGAGACAACTTTAAGTACAGTGATAAATTACACTCTCCGTCAGCAGCCCTGCGGAGAGGGCTCTGATGCTATGAAGTCTGAGTAGGCGAGGGGCTGCATCGAGAAGTAAGTGTGTGTGTTTATGTGTGTGAATCCCATGCGGGCAGGCTGGAATGACTCAGAGTGACAGATGCACATGCACCACCGTACCCCTCCCGTTCAACGTCAGTGACCAATCGATCATCCCTAACTCCAGAGAGGAAGGCGAATTTGCGGCACTATGCAGAGAAAGAAAAACGTCAGAGGTCTTCAGTCAAAGGTTAATTTAAACATACATATACTTAAACTCTGTGAAGCCAGTGGCACGGATAGAATGCATATGTCTCTTGCACTGCTGAAGATTCAACACCACAACAAAAGATTTCGAGATGCGAGCGCAATGGTCAAGCATATCTGTCTAGTGTAGGGTTGCCCAATCCTGTTTCTGGAGATTTACCTACCTGCAGAGTTCAGATCCAACACTGATCCAACACACCTGTCTGTAGTTATCAAGTGCTCTTGAAGATCTTAATTTGCTGGTTCAGGTGTGTTTGATCAGGTTTGGAGCTGAACTTTGCAGGAAGGTAAATCAAATGCATTTGTGTAGTGCATGTTCACAGAAAAACTATGGAAAAGCAGTAAAGTGGAATGTGGACTCGCATTTTGTGTGAACGGCTTCAAAAGCATACATCACAACCAATGTAATCTGATTCCCGAATGAATAGTTCGAAAAGATTGGTATGAATCAGTCTGACAAATACTGTCAGAGTCTGTGAATCACTCACTCAAACAATTCATTCAAGACTTGTTATTTTGGAACAAACCAAATGACTTTCTTCATGAGTGAATCATTGAATCATACACTAAACTGAATTGATTCTTTCAAAAATGTTGATTCACTCAGGAATGAAACACGGCTGCTGTGTGGTTGATGGTTTATTCTGATTTGACATTAACTGGAAGCATTGAGTCTAAAATGTAAGATACTCAATTTTAACCTTTTGGTTATTGTAAAAAAAAAAAATTGTATATGATTGGCTACTGGCTATTGGCTATGTCCTCTATTCCTTCATTTATATCTATTAGAACAAAAAAAGTGAGTGCAGCCTATCAGTCATCATTAAAGGCTGCAGAGTGGACAGCATCCAGAATACAATTTGTAAACGTTTGAAACAGGTGCTGAAAAATAAACAAAGCTATAAGAAATGGGCCAACACAAGGACGAGAATGAGAGAGAGGGTCTTATCATGTCCTTTGGCACTAAAGGGTCTCCAAGCATCTGCTACCTTATCAAGCCTGCTGGTCACATTTTTATTTCTCTGATAATCTCACTCTCTTCAGTGCTTGGGGCAGTAATTAATACGACAGACTTTCTGTTAGGTCATTGTGTGTGTGATTAATTTTGTGGGAGTTGTAAAAGAAGTGGCCCTAATGAACTCTTTTCTCTTTGTAAAGTCATATATAGAGTTCTCTCCCATTGTTACATCCTCACTCCTGTACTATACTAATGCCTCGCCATTATGGAAACAAGCCAAGACAAATATTACAGGCATGTTCTTTCTAATAAGACAGAACTCCTACAAATGTAAAATTTGGTGGGAGTTTCAATCTTTATAAAAGTGGAGATGTTATATTCCATTCTGTCCATTCATGAACACAAAGAGAAAGTTTTGCACAGCCAAGTTCCCTTACATTTTAAAACCAATAGGTTCTCTGTTCGTATTAAGTCTCTTTTAGATTTGATTTGAACATTATGTTTAAGCATAATCACAAGCCAGTATAGAGAGGGCAAGAACTTATTTGGGGAGAGAGGACATTACAAAAAGAAAGTATATTGAGATGAATATGGTATATACCAGGGGTCACCAATTTGCAGACACTGTTTGCACCATTTTGCCATTTCTATAAAGTTTAAGTGCAGAGCATCAAAACAACAGAGCTCTACACATCACAAGCACTCGTTTCGGCATAAAGTGGCACATTACTGATTAAATAAGAGCTTCAGGTGGTGAGCAGCAAAAGAGGCTGATATTTTCATTATGGGTAACTTTACAATAAGGTTCCATTTGTTAACTTTTGAAAAGAAGACTATACAGTTAACATGAACTAACAATGAAAAATACTCGCAAAGCATTAATCTTAGTTAATGTTTATTTCAACGTTTACAACCCGAATTCTGGAAATGTTGGGGTGTTTTTTAAATTTGAATAAAATGAAAACTAAAAGACTTTCAAATCACGTGAGCCAATATTTTATTCACAATAGAACATAGACAACATAACAAATGTTTAAACTGAGAAATTTTAAAATTTTATGCACAGAATGAGCTAATTTCAAATTTGATGCCTGCTACAGGTCTCAAAATATTTGGGACGAGGGCATGTTTACCTTGGTGTAGCATCTCCTCTTCTTTTCAAAACAGTGTGAAGACATCTGGGCATCAAGGTTATGTGTTTCTGGAGTTTTGGTGTTGAAATTTGGTCCCATTCTTGCCTGATATAGGTTTCCAGCTGCTGAAGAGTTCGTAGTGGTCTTTGACGTATTTTTCTCTACAGATGAAAGATCTGGACTGCAGGCAGGCCAATTCAGCACCCGGGCTCTTCTACGATGAAGCCATGCTGTTGTAATAGCTGCAGTATGTGGTTTTGCATTGTCCTGCTGAAATACACAAGGCCTTCCCTGAAATAGACGTCGTCTGGAGGGGAGCATATGTTGCTCTAAAACCTTTATATACCTTTCAACATTCATAGTGCCTTCCAAAACATGCAAGCTGTCCATACCGTATGCACTTATGCACCCCCATACCATCAGAGATGCTGGCTTTTGAACTGAACGCTGATGACACGCTGGAAGGTCTCCCTCCTCTTTAGCCCAGAGAGCACGGCGTCCGTGATTTCCAATAAGAATGTCAAATTTGGACTCGTCTGACCATAGAACAATTTTCCACTTTGAAACAGTCCATTTTAAATGAGCCTGACGGTGCTTCTGGACCATGTTCACATGTGGCTTCCTTTTTGCATGACAGAGCTTTAGTTGGCATCTGTAGATGGCACGGCGGATTGTGGCATCCAATAAAGGTCTTCGAGCTTATCCCTTACGCACAGAGATTTCTCCAGTTTCTCTGAATCTTTTGATGATGTTATGCACTGTAGATGATGAGATTTGCAAAGCCTTTGCAATTTGATGTTGAGGAACATTGTTTTTAAAGTATTCCACAATCTTTTTAGGCACTCTTTCACAGCTCTGCCCATCTTTACTTCTGAGAGACTCAGAATATAGCTAATCATGTTGCAGACCTGCTATCAATTAACTTCAGTTCTCCCAGCTGAATCTTTCCAAAATTTCTTGCTTTTTTTTTTTTTTTTTAGATTTGTTGCTCCCGTGCCAACTTTTTTGAGACCTGTAGCAGGCATCAAATTTGAAATGAGCTCATTTAGTGGATAAAAGTGTAAAATTTCTTGTTATGCTATCTATGTTTCATGTGATGTGAAAGTCTATTAGTTTTCAGTTTTTCAGAAATTTGGTTTGTAGTAATACATTATTAAAAGCA